>NW_015505610.1:1326375-1348392 GCF_001515645.1 Sinocyclocheilus grahami | reverse complement strand
AATTTTTGTGTGTACAATCTACAAATCTGCCACAATGCAGAAAAAAAGTGCACAGCAATGACAGGGTGAAACTCTAAAACATCAAGAGTGCAAAACCAACACATCCACTCACACACACAAGCGTACACACACACTTATACACACACACCTATGAACTGGTGTGATTGTAATACGGCAAATATGTAAAATAAAAGCAATAATTCAATTACAATCAGAGGCGGACTTAACCATTAGGCAAAGGTAGGCAACCGCCTTGGGCCCCCAAAAGCCAAGGGCCCCCAAAAGCCAAGGGCCCCCTAAAATGGTTTTTATATGCGAGATGTGCGTTCAATGCGGACGCGCAAGTGGTTGCTGTGGTGTTCATTATCACGACAACCGTCTGTGCGTCCGCGTTGAATGTGTTTCTTAGCAAAAGTAGGGCGATGTAGAAAATAGGGACGGAATCCCGGAATCTATTCATTAAAACGGAATTTACTGTGTAACGCGGAATGTGACGGAATGAACGGTGCAGACGCGCGTTTCGTTTGCTATTTAAGCATGCACAACGCTCGCGGTTGTCATCTGTAGTAGCTAAATAGTATTTTTTTCCATTTAATATTCACATACACTAGTCCATATCGTGGTTTGATTGAAGTGCAAAATTTAATATAATCATCCAGAAAAATTAAAACGAAAAAAAAAATTTAAAAAAGGGAAAAATAAAACGGATTTCATAGGGCCCTACAGATATCATGCATCTGAAGCTATATTTTTAATACTAAGCAACAGTGCATATTTTATAGGGCCTATTTTATTTTTTTTAAATGAAAAAATTTTTTTTTTTGTGAAAGACCCAAGGACCATGCACAGTCAGGCACACTTCATGTTTGGTTGAAATAATCCTTAACCATGTAAATTTATAATTTCCTTCAGTTTAATTTAAATGTGCAATGAAAATAAATAAAAAATAAATGTATATTTTAAAGTTTAGAATTAGACAATTGCATAGTGAAAATGACTTCAAAGCACCACCTAGTGTCCAACCTACTCTAATTAAAACCTGTTTAAATGTGAACAAGGGATTTACAACATTAAAGAAATCCTTTATTTATAACATGTACATCTATAATCTAAAAGATTAGACACAACTATGGGACACGGTTGTGCAGCAGCGAGCAACAGTGAAAGAAACCTCAAGGTTGTAAATGTGTCAAATTGTATAGGGCCGGCCCATTCCTGTATTTTGCCTGGGGCCCCCAAATCACTAATGGCGCTTTTCCACTGCGTGGTACGACTCGGCTCGGTACGGCTCAGTACGGTACGGCACAGCTCGGTTCGGCTCGGTTTGCGTTTCCACTGCAGTTTAGTATCGCTTTAGAGTGGGCGGGATTATTCACATGTCGTTATAGTTGCGCCGCCTCTACTGCCGCGCGACTCCTGAAAAACTTTTCATTCCGCGTCGCCGCGTCGCGTCGGATCCGCTCCTCTGCTATCAACGAGAGGAACGTCTGTACTTCCTCAACAAGAGGAACAGCCACTTTTTGGTTGTTAAAAAAAGCTGCGCTCGTACAGTTGCGTTCGATCCTTCGCTGGCTGTGCTGATTTAAATCTAGCGGTTCTTTTGTGTTTGTGTCGCAAGTTCAGTGACGCAGGTAGTGATGATTCTCTCCGGCCAATCCGTGATCAGCAGAGTTTACACGTCACATTTTGGTAAGGGTACGGTACGCTTGGAACCCCAACCGAAGTGGTACTAAAAAAAGTACCGGGTACCAGGTACTGTACCCAGTGGAAAACCCCCCAAAAGTGAACCGTACCGAGTCGTACCGTGCCGTACCATGCAGTGGAAAAGTGCCATAAATCCGCCCCTGACTACAATGCAGTAAAAAAGTGGACAGCAAGGAAGGGGTTACACTCTAAAACATCAAGAGTGCAAAACAGACACATCCACTCACACACACACACATACACAATTATACACACTCAAATGAATTGGTATGGCTATAACCATATAGCCAAAATGAGTCAGAAAACTGAAATAAGAGGTTGAAATCAGATCAGACCCAGAAGGATTAAGCTCTGATAAAACATTCCTGTTCATTTGTGTTACATTTTGATAGAATTTTATTGATTTGTGTAACAAAATGCTTTCTCTGTGTTCAGGTTTGACTGTAGTAATAATAATTCAAAAACTGACGCTTCAAATCAACATTTAAAAAAAAAATAATAATAATAATCTAAACCTTTACAAAAAGTTGTCTTTGAGAATGTCTAAAATATATATCCAAACCCACAACTTAATAAAAATAAGTATTTATGTCTAAAAACAATTAGAGAATTTATAGGCCTTTTATATAGAGCTATATAGAAATCTAGTGGCTAAACCATAGAATTGCAGATGTTTTTCTTATTTTACTCCCACCAGATGACACTAATTTGGCTTAAAAAAATTGGATGTTAAAGGCATTGACTCTATTTTAACATGAAATACTGCATTAATTGAAAAGTAATATAAAAATATATATTTTTTAAATTTTATTTTCAATGGGAAGAAATTGATCACAATTATTGCATAACTATGAATTAGTACTATGAAAAGATCTCAAAATACAAAAGAAAAAATATTATTGAACAAAAATTTGTTACATTGATTTTACTGGGGGGAAAAAAGTAAAATTTTAGGTGTCCAGTCGCTTTTGACTGTGAAGACCACAAGTGTGACTCCCAAATAAGGAGCACCAGAGGGTTAAATATATTTGTAATTGCACATCTGTAATGATTGATTTGCAATTGAGTACTTAAGTCCAACTAAAAACACTCTAATTGCATTTAATATAAAACCAAACTATAATAAATATTCATTTAATTTAAAATAACATGCAAGTGTCCGAAAACAGTACATTTTGTTCCCACTTAAGCATATTCTTTTAAAATACATTATTTCTGTAATAAATACTCTTTCAAAAGTACGTCAAAGTGTACTTCTTTTTCACAAACTAATATCATTTTTATTCACTAGATATTCAAATAACATCCTATAGTCACATCAAAGTTTTCCTGTGAGTATGTTGTTATACGGTTCAGTTAAGTCATTTTTTGGTTCAAAAGTATTTGGAAACATATGCCGGTTCTGAGAGAGGATCACAAATGTACATTTACTCATTTAGCAGATAATTTTATCCAAACGCACACCAGGAATACAACTGATGCACCAACATCAGAAGTTGCAGAATATTGGTGGAAAAGGGGCATGAGAGTCAGACAGCCCTTAGGGAGATTCTTTGTGTGTGTGTGTGTTTGGGGGTAGGGAGCAGATCTTTTTGTTGTGTACCAGGTGCCATTGTCACTCAGTGTCAGTCACAGCAGTCAACTCAGCACACACACAGATAACATGTCTACTAAAGGAGTGATATATGTGCGTCTCTAAACAGTCTTTAAACAGTCACAGCCGTTTGCATCCTCTGGGGGCTGGTCTCAATCCTCCACCTGTGTGCTAGACGCCTGTGAGCCGCAGTCACGCTGGGGCTGCTGGGTAGACAGACAGCTCCTGTAGGGCTGTATCCGCAGGGAGCAGCTTAATTAGGCTTTTCCTGAGGTGCTTCGCAGCAGCCGCAGGCTCAATGACACTGACAAGACTGCAGATGTCCCTTCTCAGACAGACAATCTCACAACACACTTCATCTCTCAGATGAGACTGTGATTGTGTGCATGTGGCAGTGTAGTGTGAATCTACAGACAAAGACTCAACAGTAGGTGTATGTGAGCTGCACCCCTACACATGACCGTTATCTGATGTTTAACCACAGACAGCCCACATCACCCGAGGACAGTACAGCAGTGCCCCACTCTTGGGGTTTTCACACTTTTTTGCCAAGGACCCCCAAATATGATACCCACCCTGCAGGTGTATATATTTATGTATAATAAAACATTTCAATTAAAACATTCAACTATTTTGAGAAAAAAAATGTGTGAAAGCAGTTGTTCCAGAAGTCAAATTAAATAAAAAAACTATAGCAATTTGTACCAAAGCAAAATGTTAAATTATTATATGGAACATATTTACTTTTTATTAGGTTAACTGCAAATCTGGACTATTTGACATATTTCATTAATGTGTTAACTTAACATGGTAGCTTTGACGGCCCTGAAAACCATCTTTTTTTACATCCAACAGTCAGAGGAGTTTCTGTTACTATAGGAATGGCAATAGCAGCAAAAAAACTCTGCTCCCATAAATCAGTCGAAATAGCATAAATGAGTCTCTCTAAACTCTCATAGTTTAGAATTTTATATGTATATAAAATTGATTGTAGTATGACATGATCAGAAACGCAAGTACATTAAAACTTATATATATTTATATATATTAGTGCGGTCAAACGATTAATCGCATCCAAAATAAAGGTTTTTGTTTACATAATATATGTGTGTGTACTGTGTATATTTATTATGTACAGTATATATAAAGACACATATACACGTAAATATTTTCAAAATATGGGCTGTATGTGTATTTATATTCATATAAATTATTTCATATATAAATATATTTAATATATAAACGTAACATTTTTCTTAAATATATAAATGCATGTGTGTGTATTTATATATATTAGTGCTGTCAAACGATTAATTGCGATTAATCGCATCCAAAATAAAAGTTTTGTTTACATAATATGTGACCCTGAACCACAAAACCAGTCATAAGGGTCAATTTTTCAAAATACATCACCTGAAAGCTGAATAAATAAGCTTTCCATTGGTGTACGGTTTGTTAGGATAGGACAATATTTGGCAGAGATACAACAATTTGAAAATCTGGAATCTGAGGGTGCAAAAAAATCTAAATATTGTGAAAATTGCCTTTAAAATAGTCCAAATTAAGTTCTTAGCAATGCATATTACTAATCAAAAGTTACGTTTTAATATATTTATGGTAGGAAATGTACAAAATATCTTCATGGAACATGATCTTTACTTAATATCCTAATGATTTTTGGCATAAAAGAAAAATCTATCATTTTGACCCATACAATGTATTTTTGGCTATTACTACAAATATACTCCAGCGACTTAAGACTGCTTTTGTGCTCCAGGGTCACATATATGTATGCGTACTGTGTATATTTATTATGTATATATAAATACACACACATGCATGTATATATTTCAGAAAAGTATGTTATGTTTATATATTAAATATATTTATTTATTAATATAAATATAGACATGTAAATGCATGTAAATATTTTCAAAATATATACTGCATGTGTGTGTATTTATATATACATAATAAATATACACAAAACCCACACATATTTTATGCAAACAAAAACTTTTATTTTGGATGCGATTAATCGTTTGACAGCACTAATATATATAAATACACACACATGCATGTATATATTTAAGAAAAATGTTAAGTTTATATATTAAATATATTTATATATGAAATAATTGATATGAATATAAATACACATACAGCCCATATTTTGAAAATATTTACGTGAATATGTGTCTTTATATATACTGTACATAATATATGTGTGTGTACTGTGTATATGTATTATGTAAACAAAAACCTTTATTTTGGATGCGATTAATCGTTTGACAGCACTAATATTTATATAAATATATATATACGTTTGAATGTATTAGCATTTCTGATCATGTCATTTGCAATCATTGCTGGTCCTGTGCTATTTAGCAATGACAAATAAATAGTTTCAGAAAGATTAAAAATGTTATTCACAAGGTTTTTTTTCCTGTCTGAAACTTCATGTAGACATTTTTTTGGATGCGATTAATCGTTTGACAGCACTAATATTTATATAAATATATATACGTTTGAATGTATTAGCATTTCTGATCATGTCATTTGCAATCATTGCTGGTCCTGTGCTATTTAGCAATGACAAATAAATAGTTTCAGAAAGATTAAAAATGTTATTCACAAGGTTTTTTTTCCTGTCTGAAACTTCATGTAGACATTTCTGTTGATTGTAATAGGAGCTTTTTTCTTTTTAATCTGTCCTTGGGGAAGACATTATGCCGCCCCCTGAAGAGAAATACACAACAAATGTGACTGAGCAGAAAGAGTGAAGTACTCTCACTGCGCAAGAAACACAAGATGAGCATCAATGGGCAGCTGCTGGTTTCCATTTCCAACACAAAGACTGAAAACCTCTCATGTAAACTCAGCTAAAAATACACACACACATACTGGTTTCCATGTTTTATAGGACCTCCATAAACATAATGTTATGTTCTACTGTAAAAACAGTATTTGCTATCCACTTACCCTAACCATACCCATCACACAAACGTTTCTGCAATTTTAAGTTTTCAAAAAACTTAATACTGTGTGATTTATAAGCTGTTTTCCTCAAAGGGACCAAAAATGTCCCCACAAGGTCAAAATGTCCTGGTTTTACTATCTTTGTGTATATGTACTGTATAATAATGTCGGAAATACCAGGTACACACACACACACACACAACAATCCATGTTATATTGTTGTACTGCATAGTCTACATGTTTATGTGTGCTTCTACACAAGATTAGTATTTGAATTGGTAATAATGTCAACAAATGCATTTTTATCTACAGTATATGACCACTTACTATCCATCAAAAATTTAAACATACCGACTTACTCTATTTCCATATTTCAAGGCACTGAAACTTTGACAAATGGAAATAAATGAGCACAAATGGATATATGAGCATTATGAAATGACCAAAAACAAATTCAAATAGGTTATATTTGAGTTTCTTCAAAGTAGCCCACTTCTGCCTAGATTACAGCTCTGCTCATGCTGGACATTCTCTCAGCCAACTTCATGCGGTGCATCCTAGGATGCTTTTTGAACCGTAATAAAGAAGTTCCCATGTATGCTAGACAGTCATGCTGGCCCATTTTCCCTAACAATCTGCTTAAACCTATTATTATTATTATATAAACAAATTAGAATTAAAAAAAATCCCAAATTAGAACAATTTATATATGCATTTAAAAAAATTAAGAAGTACACAGTGCTTCACACACTGTCACTAATACTCTGATGTAATAATATGCACCCTTAAAGAAGATACAAAGATGTCTCTTTGAGGGTACTGTCCCAGTGACAAGCTGTTGTACCCCTAAAGGTACAATTTTTGCACATTTTTTCCAAGAGTGTATGGGCAGTCATGAGGAGTGTTTGTCTCGCAAGTGTAAAGATAAAGAGGGTGTGAAATGATCTCACAGAAAGATAGAATGGATGGACGGTGATGTGAGAATATTATGTCTGCAGGATATTTTAGCCAATGTATGAATGTGAGTGTGTTTGAGTTGTGTATGAGCCTGTGCTAGGCCCTTTCTTATTTAGTTTACTTCATAAACACACCATTATTAGAATCGTAACCGTTTAAGTTCATTTGTAAATGCAGATGTACTAGAAAAATGGCAAACCAATACAAATGGAGAGATATCAAAATTAATAAGAGTTACAAAACACACTAAAACCAAACGACAACATTTAATTGCGTCAGTTTTAAGGGATGAGTTAACTCTAGAGGATCAAGTAAAGCTTTGAATTCAATACAGAATTCTAAAACGGATTTTTTTTACTGGGACTAGTAACCACTGAAAAGATGATATAGTATCCAGTTCAATCAGTAGCCAAGAACTTCTTTTGGAGAGTGAAACCACAGCATTTTTATTTTTATGTTTAGGACTGTTAAAGAGCACAGCAAGGCATACAGGGTGTGCATTTGAGGACAAGGACCCTAAAAGGGCTTCATCATAAATTGCATCAGCACTGACGAATGCATTGATCTCTATGGAGTAAAGTGTCAGCTGTAGTGCTACCTCCGTGTTGCATGTCGGATGAACGTTGTAACAAGGAGTTCCTGAGTTCAAATAATAACTTTGACTTCTTTGCCACTGACCTCTTAAAGCACCAGCCAATCCTTATCGCTCTATTCACTTTAATGTGCACTTCTCACTTGTTACCTGGCAATGCAGTTCAATGACGCTATGTATAATGTTCATGTTGACGCCCTGACTTGAGTCAGAGAAAGCCCCAACAGAAATACCAGTGACTAAGATAACGTGCCCAATTATAATGATTACAGTATTGCTGTAATTCAAATGGACAAATGTAATTAGCATTAACTGTCCTCTGGCAATCAAAAACATGAAGAGGTATTATAATTATGTGTGTGTGTGTTTTATGGTTATTTGTTCTTTTACAAAAGCCAGTACAATACACGAACTACATGGAGGCTGGAACAGACTTACGGTATCTCCTACACTTAACAAGGCTGAAACGAATCCTTTTTATTTGAAATAAACCTATTATCAAGCAGAGTTGAATTTACAGGCCTGTTGCTATGACAAATTTGAGATGAGTTTCAAAGAAGAGAACAACCCAGGATCAAGTCAAATCATCAACAGCTAAATCTAGAGATAACTCCGTAATCCACATCTGAAGAAAAGGGCCCTGGTGTGCTTAAAATTAATGAAGGGAAATGAACAAAGTCTGTAAAGAACAGAAAGGAAATTACACAAACATTGTTTATCATTAACATCTGTATATCATTTTTGGATGCTAATCATGAAATCCAGTGCAAAAGAACAAGTCTTGCTGTCAGCAAAAGATTTGTCCTCGTGTTTATAAACACACTTTTTCAGATGATGGTCAATACAATAACAGCATCCATTTCTTCAGAGAAAAAGACATTTATTTAAAAAAGGACTTGAGGTGACAAAAGAAATACAATATACAGAAATGTGTGATTAAATCCAAGATTTCCTTCAATCAAAACTCTCTAGAGAATTGAGCTGGAAATTGGAACAGGGAGGGAATGAGCATAAATATTAGATTGCTAAGAGATGAATATAATCTTTAGTGAATTATACGCTGTAAAAGGCAGGCAATTTATCTATGCCGTCAACCAGCCATTGTAATCTAAATGTTTAGATGATCTCCTCTAAACATTACACAAAACAACATATACGAATGTGGCTATGACGATATTGATGCAATTTTCTAAGACAAATATTCCACATTGTATTAATCAATCAGCATGATTGGTTATTGATCGCCTCCATGGTGCAGATTTCCACAGATCTCCATGACCGATGTGTCTTTGTACACTTACGATTTGTAAGCCATAGAGGTAAAATGGGAGACCATAGTAAATCTTATTAGAGCGCTGTGATTTGCTTGAACAGCAAAATACAATATAAAATCCATAACTAATGCATTAGGCCGGGCGTACACAGTGCGAGTTCGGACACTTGGGAGTTCCTGAGCCATTGCACACGTTACGAGTCGGTTAACCTTATAATCGTGTCAAAGTAGTTGGCACAAGCGGACTGCACTGTACAATCAAATGAACTTTTGCGCTAAACACAGAGATATGGAGCTTTTCAATGTTGCTGCTCTGGAGGCGCTGGGCAGGTGCTTGGCTCATAATTCCTCTCACACGATGCAAAGCACGACCATACAAGCATCAACGATTTCCACACGATTTCTCCCGATGGAAAAAAATGATGTACAAGCTCGTACGACAGCAAAAATCGCATTGTGTACACCCGGCCTTACAGTAGGAAGGTGCCAAACTTATTTGTGTGGTATTTATATTAGGGCTGCCCCCTAATAGTCGACTATTTAACTTTACATGGCCGCTCAATCTAATGTTCACTTGGGAAAAATGTGCGCTATTCAAGTGTCTGTGCGGAGTGTGGAAGCTGAATAGTAGCATGCTCACTCTTAAAAGGGTCCTATTATGCTCTTTTACAAAGTCTTGATTTTGTTTTGGGGGTGTACTAGAACAGGCTCTCATACTAGGTTGTTCGAAAAACACATTATTTTTCACATATTTTACAGCACCTCTCTCCCCAGTCTGGCATGAACGGCTCGAATAGTTTCTGTATCAAATGAAGGCCCGCCTTCTGAAATACGAAATGTGCTGTGATTGGTTAGCTGGGCCAGTGTGTACTGTGATTGGCAGCACTCGGCACCTGATCGGGAAATGTCATGCCTCTTACCATAGCCGCGTGCGAGCTTCAGTGTAAATATTACGTCAATATCAAATCAATTTGAGCGCGATTTAAACCCAGATGATTGTAACCACTCTAAGTTTGTCTGCCTTGGGAAAGCTAGCGTGTCTCCGACATAGTGATAACACTCGTTGCCTCCTCTAGTGCAGCTCAACCAGGTCTCGTCCCATTCGTCGATAGTTGTGATATCACAAATCCCAGAAAATATGTGTTGTAGTCCAATCGAGTCATTCGTTGTAGTTTTTGAAAAGTGATTTCTGTTAAAAAAATATCTCCTTTTGAAGTGGACTTTGAGCTTTGTAACTTTGCAGATCTTTTTTATGCTCAAACAGCAACATTACAGACTAACTGAAGTTGAAAAAGTGAAAAAGCATAATAGTACCCCTTTAAAATACAAATTTTTGGTCATACAGATAAAATTAATACATTTTTAGAATCTGTAAAGACTATGTTTATTTGTGTGCACTCACAATAAGGAAAGGACATGACGTGTGGCTGAGTATGGTGTCCCATACTTGGAATTTGTTCTCTGCATTTAACCCATCCAAGTGCACACACACAGCAGCGAGTAGTGAACAAACACGCAAACACACACCCAGAGCAGTGGGCAGCCAATGCTACGGCGCCCAGGGAGCGGTTAGGGGTTCGGTGCCTTGCTCAAGGGTCTCACCTCAGTCTAAAACAAACAGGACGCACTTTCTGCCATCTCACCTCAGTCATGGTATTGAGAGTGGAGAGAGAGCTAGGTATTTACCCCCACCTACAATCCCTGCCGGCCTTGAGAATCAAACCCACGACCTTCGGGTTACAAGTCCGACTCCCTATCCATTAGGCCACAACTGCCCAAAAGCAACAACACACAATTTTTTCCCCGGTAAAATAATTAAAGCAAACAGGACGCGCTTTCTGCCGTCTCGGTCTCTGAACCTGAAACTCCATGTATACTTGCCTTAAAGACATGAAAAATAGCTGTATCTATAGAGAGTGAAATGTCTAGTTTTAAATCAACCAATTCAAATGGAAAACAAATATTCTCAGATCACGTAATCTGTATGAAATATGCATACAGGCGCATCCACTACCGCGGAGATGACCAGTCAGTGTCGGCGATTTCATTTCTTAAGCCGAAAACAAAGAAAGCACTAGTTTTTCAATAAATTGTTAAAATATTAATGCAGCTTCCTTACTGTTTTTCCCGACACATTCATAATCATTACTTCTGCCGGTGCACTGGGGCAAGCTTTATGTGTGCGCTTGAGCGTTTATTAGGCTATGTGGGCAATTAAAGGCCCATTATTATGATTTAAATGGTTTATTAATAAACCTGCGATTAGTCGACTAATGCTTAAAATGAACGACTACTAGTCGCCCAGAAAAACCTTTAGTTGAGGGCAGCCGAAAAAGAACAACAACACCAACAACAAAAAACCTGCCTAATTCACAAATGAATGAATTCGTTCTTAACCTCTTGTTAATAATGAATCTGGAGTATCCTAAATAACTGACTGCATGACTGAAATGAGTCATTTGCAAAAAATACAGCCAAACCATATAAGGCCTTTGCGCACAACCTCTCATCAAACATATGACGCTCTCTTAAAATGTGCTCTCGCTTGAGAGATGCATAGAAAGATCCCCAAGCAATGCCAAATGTTCCACTCTCAAAACCCGTTCAAACACAATAAACACCTTTAATACAGACCCAGAATACAGACCTTTAATTAGCCAGCTGTACATATGTGTATCTGCATTTTTATCCAGAGGAATCTCACAGCTGAAGCCATAGCTCTCTTTTCTTACTCTTACATATAAACTTATATATTTTAGCATGATTTAATATATTTTAGTTTGTATGCAGAGTTCACACATGAATTTGTTGTTAATGCACAGTTAGTGAATGAGACACAATCTCCTTCAGTATGCATCCGCACTGTTTGTGGCTCCTCATCTTTTTCACTGGATTGATGGATGGCAGCTGTCATTCCCTTAGCAGCTGCATTTGACATTTTATTTAAAGATGATGTCAACATTAATTATTTATAGCTAATTTAACTATTTACAGTGAATTTGTCAACACTACTAACAACACTATGTCGCAATTAGCTTATCACATTTCTCACACAACATTAAAGTCAGAATCTAAAAGGTACACCTCGTGAAAGATTTTGTACACCTTTTTGGCTTTTGATTTCTGCAGAATTAGAATTTTATTAAATATTCCAATCTAATGATGTAAAACTACTGCACAGAACTGTAAGAGTTGTTATCAGCAGTGTAAGACACCTTCAGAAAGAAAGAGGCAGAAAGAGAGACAGCTCTTGGCCTCAGAGGGTGTGGTATGGGTGGGATTCCCGTGGTCAGTTGGGATATTTTCTCTCCACTTGTCCACGCCCTAGCACAAAACATCCTTCTTACACACACTGGTATGTCTACTGTCTGGAACTGCTTGCAAAGTCTGCACTCTGCCCACGTACAGCCAAACCACATCTGAGAGACGCAATTAGAGTGGTCGGCCTCTGTCTCTCCATAACGTGAACCACACACACATACACACAACCCTTCTCCCTACAGCTGAGCACTTGCACAAATAAATAAGATCCAAAAAATCAGAGCGCTGTAAAGATGTTTTATATATACAGCACACACACACATGCAGACACTGTAGATAGTACTTCTGTAGGCTGGGTTGGTCTATCAGTTTTAATGTGCTTTACTTGCATGATAAATAATTTGCAGCATTTGCAGCACAAAAAAAAAGTGCAAAACCGTTGCAAACATTAATAGAGGTAAATATCAAATGACAAAATATACAGAGTTGGTATTTCACTTATACTTATTTATTCACCCTCATGTCATTCCAAACCCATTAGACTTTTGTTTTGAAACACAAATGGATTTTTAATGAAACTTGAGAGATTTCAGCCCTTACATTGAAAGTCCATTCACTCAAAATTTGAAGGGATCAAATGAGAGTGCAAGAAATTCATATGAATCAAGTGGTTTAATCCAAGTCTTCTGGAGAGACATGACTGCTTTATATGATGAACAGATTTAGGCTTCTATTCACATACAAACATTGATCAACGTGCATAGACAAAGAACATCAAATACGCTAAGTGGAAGCTGAGCCAAAGTTCCTTGATGCGCAAGAACAAACCTCATTGGTTCCCAAGTGTCAAGCAAGCATGGCTGAGCTTCCATTTACCATATTTGATGTGCTTTGTTTATGTGTGTTGATCAATGTGGATCAATATGGATTTCATTCAAGATCTTTTTATGACATTTTTGATGCATCCAAATTTAGTTGAATGGACCTTCAATGGAGGTAAAGAAATCTCTCAGTTTTCACTAAATATATCTCCATTGGTGAACAAAGTCTGGCTTTGGAATGACATGAGGGTTTGTAACTGATGACAGATCTTTCATATTTGGGTGAACTATCCCATTAATCTAATCAGTTTTGCAGTATTGTTATGGTCCAGAGCGTTAGTGTAATGGGGTTTGTATATCTTAGTGAAACATAAGAACTTAAGCTCCAGACAGGCTATGAGAGAGGCTTTATATTAATAGTGGTAATAATAATTACATGCATAAAATCTAGGGATGCACCGAAATGATAATTCTTGGCCGAAGCCGAAACGGAACAAAATTAAACACCGGGCCCAACGCCCAAGGCCGAATACGGTTTTTCAAGATTTTTTCCCCATGTATTTTGCCAGTTTTTTTCACCATTGCATAAATTAAATAGCCAAAATGTGCTTTTTACTGTTTTGTTTTGCTTTTCAAAGAAAAAAAATCTATTACAAAACAACAATTTACAAATATTTAACACTGAACATTTTTTACATTCTAGCAGACAATATGCCAACAAAGCACAATTTAACTTCAAATTAATAAGTTAGTAAAATTATATTTTTTGGCCATCAGACCCCCTTCTTGAATCAGGCATGTATTTTTACTGTACAAATAAAAGCAGCATTGCTGAAAAGAGACTTCTTTTAAAACATTAGAAAATATTACAGATCCTAATTTGAACACTATGTGTGAATGTCATAATAAATGTATTAACAGAGCTGTTGTAATGATTATTATCATTATTATTGTCTTACTTTTTATTTTATTTTACAGAACAACAGTAAAATTGCAATACTAACATTTATGAATGTTGATAAGAGTTCTTGCTTTTTCTCAACTTTTATTTTGGCGGAAACGCACAGGTAGACCTCAATGCGTCTTTTTGTTGACAGCAGATTTATAACCGAGTCTCATTACGAATACGTTGCACATATCGCATTGTCACATGCTTTGTAAAAATTCATGAAAAATGTGATTGAGCAACTGACGAATAACACTGGTTCAGCACAGATTTTCCTCGCGCTTTGGACTTTGAACCCTGGTTAACAAGCAGATCCGTGGCGATTTCGTGCAGCACTGTCAGAATACATGCAATGCTTGTGTGTATTAGAAAACATAACTTTCTACAGTTTATTTACTAATTGTTTAAGGCCATTTCGCAATTTCAATCATTATACAATAACGAGCAACAATCATCCCTTCCTCTTCTCATCGAAGACATGCGATGCAGTCCTAAACAGTCTCTCGCTGTCGGTGTTTCTCGGGACAGTTTTAAATGCTTCCAAACTGCTGATGTGTGTGCTGCATTAAAGAGTGCACGCCTCTCACTCTTCGCTGGTTGCTATTTGATCATGTCATATCATTGTTCAGTACAATTTATTCGGTCTTTCCGCTTATTCACGAACACCGAAAGAGCTTTTTTTGCTATTTTCGGCCTAATAATTTTGGTTGCCGACAGGGGCGTGTCTAGAGCATTTTAAAAGGGGGGCCAGTCTGAGTCACAACCAAGCGGCAACCTCCCGCTCTCTCTTGTGAAGCCAACAAGGAAGTGACTTAAACTGTAATTCGTCAACTGTCCGCTACCGCGGAATTTTTTCTCTGGTGCTGTTTTGCGGTGTTAGTAATATGTTGTTGTAACTTGCGTTACTGAGATTGTAACGAGTAACAATATTACCCAAATTTTATTAGTAATGCATTATATTACTGCGTTACAGCAAAACTTAATATACTACTGTAATATTATTACTTTTGTAGTGCGTTACTCCCAACACTGGTGATAACCATAGCAATAGACGGGACAAAATATGTGAAAATGTGCATTAAGACTAGAGCACCCTCACTAATTTCAGAAACACCCTCAGTGATTATTTCTGGAACCTCGTTGATACACTTTTGTTGTATAACTATATACAAAAACAACAAAATACAAATGCACTAAATAAAATAATTTAATAAATGCATATTTGCAATTTAAGCTCTTAACTAAACTAAGAATTATTAAAATAAATAACTAGAAAAGGCTGACTATATTTAGCTTGCTTCCATTTAGTGAGAAAAGCCTACTCTTCACCAGAATTAGAAAAAAAAGCTCCTCTGGTCTTCAGTGATGCGAGGACAACGTTTGAGTGTACACGTAATATCTGTGTGAGAGCAGAGCCAATTCTTAAAAGAACAATGCATATTTAAAAGCACACGTCCAGTTTTGTGTGAAAACCACTCGCAAATCTGCTTGCGAGTGGAGATTCGTGCTCGCGCATTAGGCCTACATAGATCATGTCATATTATGCGCTCTCGACATTATCATTAAGATCGCGCTATAGAAACCGCTTAAAATGAGAAAAAGAAAAAATAAACTATGGAAGTCAATGGCTACCATCAGCTATTTGGTTACCAATATTCTTCAAACTATATTTTGTGTTCAGCAGAACAAAGAAACTCATACAAGTTACACAAGGAACAATTAGACGGTGACTAAATGCTGACAGAATTTTCGTTTTTTTGGTTGAACTATCCCTTTAAGGTACAATTCCTGAAAAGATACTCCACCACAATAACATGAATATTTCTAATTCATTCATTTAAAGCCCTGTGGAGAACCAACAACTGACAGTGTGACATCTCTGTACTACCCTGGTAGGAATCACTGTTATCACAATGATTTTTCTCTCAGGATTAAAGCAATCAACATGCAACATGCAAAGCTGGTGAAGAGCTGGCAGTGTGGTAGAAAAAAATGAAAGAAACAGATTAATGAATTTGTGGAAAATTAACCAATAGTAAAAACCAGCATTTCTCATATTTTTATGGCATACCACACACCTACGGTTGAGTCTAACACACTCAAATACAAACAAAAACACAACCTCTCATATGCTACTTTCATACTTTACAGCAACAAGGTGAGATATACTCAAAACACACACTCACACACTCCTGTGTTCCGTTGAACACAAGCTGTCGACCGCATTTCATGCTTGAATTATAAACTAGTTTCCTTAGCGGTGAGATAAAGTCTTCTGTTTTCCACCACACACACCTCATTCATTAGTTATTTGACTGAGTGTGTTTTGAGATCACACCCTTCACAGCAGTGCTTCCAGACATCAGTGTGGAAAAACAAAACAAAACATATTTTCTCAAAGTTATTTTTATCATATAGTATCTGGTGTGTAACACAAAGACATCCGCACACCACAATACATCAACAGAACAGACTATAGACGTTGCTGGAAAACTGGAAAGAGTGAAAATACCAATTATGTACAGTCAGAAATAAGTAAACCAAACCATTAATCCACAAGAGGCTCCATGTGAGATCAGTGCTATTGTATCACTGATATACCATTATACTTTTAAATATTTTGAAATAAGATTTCAAGAAAGATTTTTCACTTGTTTTAAAATGCTGTTTTTATTTGTATCTTTTTATTTTAGTTTGTAAAAATTGAATGTATGTACGTATGTATGTACACTTTTTCTATTTACTTAGTTTTGAATACTAAACTATGGCTTTATGGTTTTATCATGTTTAAGGGATTTTTTCCCCTTTTTTTAATTCATTAAACTAAACCATAAAATACTCTGTTACTAAACTTTGTGAAAATCTACAAAACTCTCATTACTACTACAAGCATTACAGACACATTTCGAAACAACTGTGGCATTGGCGTAGAGTAGGATGGCTTTTCTGTATCTGCTGCAGGATATTTCTCTGTCTCTGATTATGTGAGGCCCATTGAGTAAGGAGCAGACAATAGAGGATGAGATCTGTATTAAACAGATTCCTTGACTTTTAAATCATTTCGATAAGCAGAGCTCTGGACGAATGGTCAAACTCTCTTCCAGCCTTAAAAAAAAGTGCTTATCTGGATCACATCTGGAAGTGTTTCTCCACTCACACTCAGAGTCACTACAGTTGTGATGTATTGATGGATCCCTGGAGCTCATACTTCCTCAAATATACACATACATACTGGTCATGGGAGATATGCAAAGCATATATTTGGATGTAACTTATCCTTCCTCTCTTCGCCACAGGCTCTGAGTGGATAATGTGTGCGTGTGTGTGTGTGTTACCCAAGGACATAAGGCAGACAAAGTCATAAATAATACACTTAGTCTCAAAACAGGTTCAAAACATGTAGAGAGAGAATATGGAAAGAAAAGTCCTGCCATCCATCTTTAAACAACAGGCCACAGATGCAGTCCATAGAGTGTTTTTTAAAAAACGTTTTAAGGAGTTTTCTCATCTCACTGTTGCCATTGGACTGCTCACTGGGAGTCGTAAGGCACTGTTCTTTGTATAGCTGCTTTAGAAGTTGAACTTTGACTAACTGAATTTAATTGACTAATGAAACTTTAATCTTCACATCCAGTTATTCAGTGAACACTTTTGAACTCATTTGTTTGCATGTCCAACAGAGCTGTTTCTATTACCTGTACCTCTCTGCAAAATGGGAGCATTAGAAGCATTAGTCTCATTCATGTCTAACAAAGACAAAGTAGTCTGTGTGTGGGGATCCAATGAGGAAGGATAAATTGAGGCTGATGGCGAGTACATTATAATGTTGTCCACTCCAAATACAGCCAAGACACAAAGAGCTTCAGTAATAATAATATCACAGTGTTTCTCACAACATTTTGAAAGACTAAGGTGGGTGGGGGTCCAGGGGCATGTTCCTCTAATTTGTATATTATAAAGTTATATGCATCAATCTGGTACCCTCTGAGGGCAAATCTACAAGAATGTTGGAAATTAAGTGAATGTGAAGACACCAGAAGACACCCATATCCCCTACACTCTAAAAAATGCAGGGTTAAATACAACCCAGTGCTGGGTTTGTCCCTATTTTACCCAGCACTGGGAGTGTAATGCTTATGTAACATAACACACTTTTCCATGTACCTTATATTCAGAAATCAAACTGGAAAAACATTAACAACAGGATTTGCCACTCATGAACACAGAACAACTTTAAATTCTAGCACTCAAACAGGTAGTTCAAAGAAACACCATAAAAAGTTTTTAGTGTTGCCTAATGATGTTTCTTTGAACTACCTGTAAGAAACTGCCTGTGTTTTTAGTAAAAACAAAAAGGCAACAGTAAATCAAAAACTATAATTTATATAGAGTCACATAATTAACAATAGACAAACAGAACTATATAATGCCTTTTACCTGAAAATAACAATATTTAACATTTCCCATAAGCATTCACAACACACACACTTTTACATACCCAATTAAATCATAACATTCTCTGGGAATTTTTCTGCCCCATGCCAGAATGTTTGAGATTTGCTGCAACTTCTTGTGAAACTGATTTGTTTTGTTCACTATTATGCTATTCAACCACCGTAAAAACCTAGTGCATTTACTAAACAATGTGTATGAAAAATACAGGCAATAGGGACATGTAGCAACCCTGATACCAGTCCCTGCTAAAATTCAACTGAAGACCTGTTGTTCCTGTTTTACATTGCTGCCAATGACTTAAACTCATCATCTATCAAACAGTACAACCCAACCGGCAACCACAACAAGTCACTTCTGATTAATTAGTTCCTTCTTAACTTTACATAAAGAGTTTCAACTCTTTGACACATTCAAACAAAGCTTCGAGATTCAGCTCTTCTAGACACTCACGAGTCACACACACTCATTTTATAACTGCACTACTAACACACCACCCTTGTCTTATTCTAGGTGTGTATGCAGTATAGTAAAATTTGGTATATGTACAGAAAAATTCAACCTAGGTTTTTAACATTGTTAGGAAATAATATCAATTATTATTTAAATATTAATTGTATATTATATTGATTAAAATTACAATATTGTGTCTCAATTCATTCACTTGCAAGAGTTAGAGTGTTAAAATAGCAGCTCATGCAAAGATGAAGTTCACTGCATTTATTGTAAACCTATGGTGACCGAGAAGTGCAAAACTAAATAACAATTCAGAAAACACAACAACAATTCAGAAAACATTATAACAAGTCAGAAAACACAATGACAAATTCGAAAACAAAATAACAAATCCGAAAACAAATTAACAAGTCAGAAAACACAACGACAATTCAGACAAACCGGAAAAGGTAGGTATAGTTTGAGACAGCGCCATTGGTTTGGGATTACTCACCGCTGATTGGACGAGACATCTGTCAATCAACGTATACAGGAAAAACCAGCCGAAGAACAGCAGAGTCGTGGTAGAAAGTTTGTAGATGGTACTAATGTAGCTCAGTTTAAATGTATTGTATGAATTGCCTTTACGCTGGAATAAAAAATACGGAGTGTATATTTAGTTGTAGTTAAAAGTGGCTGCAGAACATCAGCTCCAGTGGTGCAGATGGATAAGTGCTTGCCCTTAACTTTTTGACGCGATCGACCCGGGTTCAATCCCACCTTTTGCTAAGTTTTTTTCGCCTCCCTTTTCAAATCTCGTATCACATCATAAAGGCATTTATTTTCAATAAAAATTAGGGAAATAATCAAAAAGTTGAAAATAAAGTATGGGGTAGGGAGGGCTTTATTGTACCAATAAGGTGGCATCCATTTAATAATTTAAATTTAAATTATAATTTACACTCAATACGTTATTATTGCATACTGTTTTATAATGTACTACAATACTGAAGTGCAGATAATTGCCACTATTTGCAACAAGTAGTATACTTGATAGTAGAAATCCTGCTATTTTAACAGTGTAACTAGGTATTTGCACTTAGCAGTATTTTTAGCAATATGCTATTTACACTATTTTCACTTAGTGTAAATAGAATCCATTGCTAATACGAGATTTGAAAAGGGAGGGAAAAAAACTTGGCAAAAGGTGGGATCGAACCCGAGTCGATCGCGTCAAAAAGTCAAGGGCAAGCACTTATCCATCTGCACCACTGGAGCTGATGTTTTACAGCCACTTTTAACTAAATCTAAATATACACTCCGTATTTTCTATTCCAGAGTAAAGGCAATTCATACAATACATATAAACTGAGCTACGTTAGTACCATCTCCGAACTTTCTACCACGACTCTGCTGTTCTTCGGCTGGTTTTTCCTGTATACGTTGATTGACAGATGTCGCGTCCAATCAGCGGTGAGTAATCCCAAACCAATGGCGCTGTCTCAAACTATACCTACCTTTTCCGGTTTGTCTGAATTGTCGTTGTGTTTTCTGACTTGTTAATTTGTTTTCGGATTTGTCGTTGTGTTTTCTGACTTGTTATTTTGTTTTCGAATTTGTCATTGTGTTTTCTGACTTGTTATAATGTTTTCTGAATTGTTGTTGTGTTTACTGAATTGTTATTTAGTTTTTTAGACTTGCATTTGCGTTTGTAATTTGTTATTTTGTTTTCAGAATTGTGATTTGCTTTGCACTTTACGGCCACCGTATAAACCAAGATGCTGAAGACACAGCATCATAAGCTACTCACGTGTAAATGAACAGTGTTGCATTTCACTCTGAGATATGCAGTGCAACAGACTACGGGCCAGATTTACTAACAGCTTGTGCCGGCGCAAACCATCTTTTGGCATTAAAATATTACTGTCAGGATTTACTAACGACGCACAGTGAAAAATTAGCACGGAAAAAGGCGTGGACAGTTATTTTTGCCTCTGACCTGATTGAATATGCATTTATATGAGTTTCCCTTTCAAACGCAAAATTTATGGGAGGAGAGTATTAAAATGAATCACGCAATGCGATTTACTAACCTTTGCGCTCCTAAAATTACCGGTACGCTCCCAAAAAATCATGTCTTAAAGCAGGTGGTAATTTGCGCTGCTCTTGGGAGATTGTGCTGGTCATTATGGAAATCATCTGGCTGCGTCTGTGTTCTTTAATGTGTGCATTGTCAGTAAATCACATGCAGAATTTTCCCCTGCCATCGGCGCTTTTATGGAATTGACTGTTCGCAAAGAGCTTGATTGACAGGCGATCTGACCAATTAGAACGCCGATATTATGTGCCACCGCTGCTATCCTCCAACTTGCCCGACATCTACGGCCGGTCTCCATAGAAATCCATGTTAAAACGGGGGAAAAAAAGATTTACTGAATTGAAAATTTTTCAATATAACTAAATATAAATATGTGCGGAGGGTTAAGCTGTGCTGTTGTTGGCTGCCACAGTAACGGTAATAAGCCTTTAAAGTAAAATTCCTTTAAAGTACTTGTTTTGCATAGCAGAAAACCGGTCATGTCATGCTGTATGCATGGCTTGCAGCGCTTAAGTTAAAATACTGAGTGTTAAGTAATAAAATAATATGTTAAAACGTGTGCTCATCATTCTGTGGACAAAAGCCCGTGAACTTCGCCCCGATCGAGCTGTTTATTACGGTGGCCGAGAAGTGCAAAACAAATCACAATTCTGAAAACAAAATAACAAATTACAAACGCAAATGCAAGTCTAAAAAACTAAATAACAGTTCAGAAAACACAACAACAATTCAGAAAACATTATAACAAGTCAGAAAACACAATGACAAATTCGAAAACAAAATAACAAGTCAGAAAACACAACGACAAATCCGAAAAGAAATTAACAAGTCAGAAAACACAACGACAATTCAGACAAACCGGAAAAGGTAGGTATAGTTTGAGACAGCGCCATTGGTTTGGGATT
>NW_015505610.1:1311450-1325235 GCF_001515645.1 Sinocyclocheilus grahami | reverse complement strand
CAATATAACTAAATATAAATATGTGCGGAGGGTTAAGCTGTGCTGTTGTTGGCTGCCACAGTGACGGTAATAAGCCTTTAAAGTAAAATTCCTTTAAAGTACTTGTTTTGCATAGCAGAAAACCGGTCATGTCATGCTGTATGCATGGCTTGCAGCGCTTAAGTTAAAATACTGAGTGTTAAGTAATAAAATAATATGTTAAAACGTGTGCTCATCATTCTGTGGACAAAATCCCGTGAACTTCGCCCCGATCGAGCTGTTTATTACGGTGGCCGAGAAGTGCAAAACAAATCACAATTCTGAAAACAAAATAACAAATTACAAACGCAAATGCAAGTCTAAAAAACTAAATAACAGTTCAGAAAACACAACAACAATTCAGAAAACATTATAACAAGTCAGAAAACATAATGATAAATTCGAAAACAAAACAAGTCAGAAAACACAACGACAAATCAAACAAACCGGAAGTGGTAGGTATAGTTTGAGACAGCGCCATTGGTTTGGGATTACTCACCGCTGACTGGACGAGACATCCCAAAAACCTTTTTTTTTTTTAAAGTTTGGCAAAAGGCGGGATGGAACCCGGGTCGATCACGTCAAAAAGTCAACGACACGCGCTTATCCATCTGCGCCACTGGAGCTGATGTTATATAGCGACTTTTAACTAAATGTAAATAGACACTCCGTATTTTTTATTCCATAGTAAGGGCAATTCATACAATACATTTAAACTGAGCTACTTTAATACCATCTCCGAACTTTCTACCACGACTCTGCTGTTCTTCGGCTGGTTCTTCCTGTATACGTTGATTGACAGATGTCTCGTCCAGTCAGCGGTGAGTAATTCCAAACCAATGGCGCTGTCTCAAACTATACCTACCTCTTCTGGTTTGTCTGATTTGTCGTTGTGCTTTCTGACTTGTTAATTTTTTTTCGGATTTGTCGTTGTGTTTTCTGACTTGTAATTTTGTTTTCGAATTTGTCATTGTGTTTTCTGAATTGTTATTTAATTTTTTAGACTTGCATTTGCGTTTGTAATTTGTTATTTTATTTTCAGAATTGTGAATTGTTTTGCACTTCTCGGCCACCGTAGTTTATGCACATGTGCGCTCATCTGTTTTCAATGCAGCTAACCTCGCGTCGCTTCATGTCATCTTCCCACGCATTAAACTATGACAGGTCCTTTACTGCAAAAAGACGGTCACTGCGACACTCTACACTCTAAAAAATGCTGGGTTGTTTCAACCCAATGTTGGGTCAAATATGGACTAACCCAACTGTTGGGTTAAATTTTGGTTACATTTTTAAATTAACTTTTTAACCCAACAGTTGGGTTAGTCCATATTTGACCCAACATTGGGTTGAAACAATCCAGCATTTTTTAGAGTGTAAAGTGATGAAACTATGGCGCCATGTGCTTTTTTAAACCACATTCATAGGTTTTACATTATATTGTTGGCTCGGAAAATATGTAAATGTGCATAGCCACAGCTATATCCCTTTTAACCTTAACCACAAATCAGACAGGACAGTAGATTAATTTCGGTGGACTTGAAAAATGGTGTTCTGCGGTTGAAATAAAATACTTTCTGATGTTTATTTATGTTCAATTCGTGCTTACGTAAATATGAAAAGACGATCGGTTCACGTGTTTGAACTGAGGCAAAACAGTGATCTGTCACGACACATTGAAGAGCCACAAAACGGTATTTATTGTTCGAATCTCTTTAAAAAAATGACAAAATTTGAAAGCTAAGAGTCCTGAGACCGTGTTTCATATCAGAAGTAAACTGCTCTTTATTGTCTGTCTGCACGTTGTCAGTTTCCTCTTTGCTTTACGATGTATTTTTCACTGCTTGAGAACATTATTCGTAGTGTGAGATTGTTTTGTCATTGTCACACTGTTTGTCGGGGATAGCACTAGTAACTAAGTTGGGCCGTCTTTGCGAACGGTCAATTGCGCTCTAACGCTAATTTGCCCTGTTTAGTAAATCTGGCCCTACATATTTCAATAAATCACAACCTTTTGTGATTATGCTAAACCCGATCTCATGGGTAACTAATTTACATGGTAGCAGTTTTTTATGAATTTGTATGATGTGAATCGAAAACGTACAAATGAGATCATGCATATTCATATGAATTAGCCACCAACTGGCCAAAACATAAAATAGTTACAAAATGCCATGCGACTGTGTAAAAATACACTGTTATATATCTTTAATGTTATTATGAAAAGTGTAAAAATATTTTTGGGCTGCCAAAGTCTATTTAATGGGAAACCCTTGCACTGTATCGTAATCTGCTTTGATGCAGCTTCTGCAAAGAAATAGAATGTACGTGTGTTCTGAGTTGAGTGTGCAGACTTAAAAGATACATCTGCCACACATCTCACATCACACAGCTAAATATTCCTCTCTCCGGCTTGGTAAAAAAAACTAGGAAATATATTTGATTCAGGAAAAGTTCTTTGGTTAATTCTAGAGTCGGGGTTGGGGGGTGGAAGAGATGCTTCCTTAGCCGGATTGGGTTTCATGGGGACCGTTGTCTGGCGTACAGAGCTCATTGTGGTCAGCTGTGTGGGCCACACCCAGTGAGGGATAGTGAGGTGATTGTGTGCATCAGCACAGGGGGAAACAGCCAAACCATTCATCATAGACTGTTTACTTAGCCTTTTCAGAAGCCCTCCAAAAACCACACGTAGCAAATATGAGTTAATCCTGCTGAGAGCAGACAGAAACACACACACACACACACACACACACACACACACACACACACTCTCTTCTTAGCATCTGTGGGAGAGACATTGTGTTTATACATAACATGCGAGAGGTCAGTGGTGACAAAGCTTTACACACTGTGTGCGTGAGAAGGTCAGTATCTCTCACACTCTATTTTAGCTTCGACATATACAATAAATACTATAATAATAATAATGTAATAATAAATGACTTGCAAGCGAAAGTTGTACAAAACAAACTCTGGAAAAGATTAAAAAAACAGAAGGATAGTTGGGATTACACAGGAATGTTCGACTTCCTCTATCCCAGAAAGGGGGGAAAAAAGAAAAAGAAATAGGAGTATGCGAAAGTTTGCCTCAACTGGCATGTGCTGATTTGAGCGAGGCCTATTTGAGGTTATGTGTGGGGCATAAACCTCGATCAGATTGCAGTGCTCATTGGAGTAAAGTAAATATTTAACATGCATTTATTCACTAACATGGAAACAAAGGATGCCTCCCTAGAGCGGACACATACACACACACACACACACACACACACACACACACACACACACACACACACACACTCTCTTCTTAGCATCTGTGGGAGAGACATTGTGTTTATACATAACATGCGAGAGGTCAGTGGTGACAAAGCTTTACACACTGTGTGCGTGAGAAGGTCAGTATCTCTCACACTCTATTTTAGCTTCGACATATACAATAAATACTATAATAATAATAATGTAATAATAAATGACTTGCAAGCGAAAGTTGTACAAAACAAACTCTGGAAAAGATTAAAAAAACAGAAGGATAGTTGGGATTACACAGGAATGTTCGACTTCCTCTATCCCAGAAAGGGGGGAAAAAAGAAAAAGAAATAGGAGTATGCGAAAGTTTGCCTCAACTGGCATGTGCTGATTTGAGCGAGGCCTATTTGAGGTTATGTGTGGGGCATAAACCTCGATCAGATTGCAGTGCTCATTGGAGTAAAGTAAATATTTAACATGCATTTATTCACTAACATGGAAACAAAGGATGCTCTATGTCTGGGATGGAATGCTTGAGCGCTTCAGTGGCCGGCGGGCCTGCGGATTGTTAAGACATGAGTGTGTGTGTGTGTATCTATGTGTGTGCATTTAAGGACATTTTTTATAACTTCAGTGCGGAAACTTAGAAAGAAAGAGAACGCTGAATTTTTTTGCCGATAAATTTAGTGAGCTATGAGTGGGACCACATGGAATCATAATATTCTCAGCTCCTTTTAACAAAATTTTACAATGGTTTTCTTCCCCAGCAGTCCACAAAATGCCATCTAGTACTAATTATGAGCTAAGAATTTGAATGCAGAATCGGTGGATGATTGAATGCAGCATTGGTGGGGTTAAAGTCACGACAGTGACAGATCTTTCTTCCATATTGCTATGTTTATCCAATTTATTTATTAATTGATTGATTGATTGATTGCAAGTAACTATAAAGCGTGAACAGTATTCCCAGGCTGGTGCTTTTGGTGCCACTGCTTATTGTCACTAGTGAAGCCTAAAGTATTACTTCAGTGTTGATGAGAATGCCTTATTGTACTGTATGTGTACATCCAACCACGTAGCCTTTCAATATTCTATTTAATTGCATGAACAAAGGCAGTCAACACATGAAAGTTTCATCTTTGTCCAGTGTCTATGCTATATCTCTCCAGAAGTTAAGACTAGCTATCTCTTAACCCTCTCAAACAAGTAGTCCAGATGTTGTTGTTGTCGTAGTGTCCAGAAGTTGATATAGTTGTAATTTTTGTCTTTTTCGACTGCAAAATAACAGCCTGGTGTGGTTAGAAAAATTGGGCTGTACACATTCAATACTATAAATACTATACAGATAATGAAATTCATGTTACATGCATATCCTATACTTTGGGCTTGAAAAGACAGGCAGCGTTGCCAGAACATCACTTTCATGCAGCTCCACTGTTTATCACTGTAACTAGGTAACGACTCAGGACAAACATTTTATTCATATTTTTGACATGTTTGATTCACCACCAAATCTGTATACACACACACACCAAGAAAGGCACTTGCCTTTTATACAACACATGCTAAGAATGCATATTTTTGTTGTGGTTGCTCTGAACACAACAAACTCACACAGAAATGTGCACCTTGTTGCCACAAGATGCATGACAAATTAAAACAATGTGTTCTAAAATATGTTTGATATTCTCCAACTAGAAGAAATCGTAGGGCCACATTTACTAAATATGGGCAAATTAAAGAACACAGATGCAGCCAGATAATTTCCATAATGACCAATGCAATCTACCAAGAGTAGCGCAAATTAGCATAGCGCTGAACAAAAGCAGAGTCATTGATAATCAGGTGTGGGTAATCTATAAAAAAAAGTATATGCCAACAGTGGTTCACAATTTAGGACAGGTCATGTTCAAACCGACAGCAGCCATACCGGAGTTCACAAGATCCTTCCAGCGATTGGCTGGTGTGCCCATGAGGTAAGAAGAATGCAGTCATACCAACCAAATGAACTAACTAACTGACAAACAGACTTAGGTTCACACCAAAAGTTTCTCTGGATAAAATTGCCAAATGCATAAATGTAAAGTATGAGCAAAAACAGTATCATGTAAATGTTGTAGATGAGCAACTGCTGTTGAGATGAATAGGAATGCTAATAAATAACTCTCTACAGCTAGTATAGACCTACTAGGGTGGACTTTTTAAGGATTTAAAGACATAGTCATTTATCAGAGAGAAATATTCCTGTTTAGTCTCTGTATTAAGGCGCAGATCAAACAAGTGTACACACTGGAGTGAATGAAGACAGGATGGTGACAGACATTTTTCAGAGAGAAGAGTGCATTGTCCAGGGGATAGCCAGCACTAATTACAGTATAAATGAGAGGATGAAGGGATGAAAACATGTGGATTTAGAGCGGGTTAATGCTTTGGCTGCTGTAAAAAGGCTGGAGCATTTGAGTAAGCAGCACTATGGCTGCTTGTATTCACAGAGCATTATCTTCACAACACAAAAAACATATGTACATATACAAACTCACTTCAGCAGAGCCAAGTACAGTGGAAAACACATCTCCACTGCCAAGACATAGATGAATGACCACACTAACTGCAGAGAGGTAGGGAGAATGCAGGAGAAAATGGGAGACAGGTTAAACATGAGTGAATACGAGGCTCGATCGGGGATTTGGTTTCTGCAATCATATGCAGCGGCTCTGGCTGTGCATTAAAAAGGAAATACTAGACTTTGTTCTGTGTTCGGGATATGAGAAGTCTGAAAAGGGCTGTTTATATTCAGAAAGATAGCCAGATAGAGCACACAGCTGTACCCTGAAACAACATACAGAACTACCACATTTTGCTATAAGTTTGATTGCATCATATAATAATTGCTGTTAATAGTGTTCATCGTCTGTTTGATTACGTCTTTAATTGATTTTTCCGTACATTTCTGCCATATGTACATTAACTGACAGTCACCACTGATAAGCTACCACTAAATATTGTAGAAACTTAATTTGCTGGAAAGTTGCTTTGCGATGATTTGTATCGTGAAAAGCGCTGTACAAATAAACTTGAATTGAATTGAATTAAGCGTATGGATGATTCAAGTCAAAGTTGGTTTCCACAGTCATGTTGTACTTAAATAATCATAAAAATAATTATAAGTGCGAAAGAGTATAACAAAGAAATATTGGTTGAAATGTTGCCTTTTTATTAGAATCAACAACATTTATTGTTACTTTTTTCAGTATTAAATAAAAAGCTAACTTGGAGGACACTTTGTCGTAGTATTCTGGGATTGCCTTTGAAGGACACATGCAATGCTTTAGAATCATCTTAAGAGAGAGAAACAAAATTCAGTTACCTACTTTTTGGAACAGCATCTGCATACATAGTTCACCTAAGATGCCTTAAAATGCTGTCTGGACAAGTGAAGGACAGAGATCACACAATTTTCTGTTTTCTATTCTTCTTCTCATTATTATCACTACTAATCCTTTTTTTGAGAAGCTGTAACAGACTAGAAGGCTGTATTTTTTAACAGCGAGGCTGTTTATATTGGAACCGAACTAAATCACAGTAGTGGCCACCTATCGAGCCTCACAGCAGTCTGAATCTGTGTTTGTGAAAATGGACTTCCTGTCACACAAACAGATGGAGATGAGCTACATTAACGCTGGGAAGACAAACAACTCAGCTCAGTGTAGCGTAGAAAAAGAAAACTCGAGACAGGGAGAAAGAGAGTGAGAGTATCTCTACATTCAAGAAGCAGAATTCTACAGAGCTCTACTTGAGTTATTGATTATGTTGTGCCTTCATATTTACAACACAGCAACATAGATGTGTGGGTGTTAATTATATGCCTTATTTGCATTAAATTAGTATATTAATTATAATCGTTCATCCTACTGGTCAACCTCAATTCAATTCAAATTCAATGTGGATGCACCAAATTTACAGTTGAAAATGTGAACAGAAACCTAGTTATATTATTATTATTATAAGTTGATATTTCATAATTTCAAAAAGTGAACTGAGAAGTAGGTTCGAACAACATTTTTGGGTTGGAATGATAACTATAATGGTAACTATAATGATAACTATATTAGTGTAGACACCAACAGACGACTGATAACGTTGTTTATTATAAGCCTGCACTGCAGTTATGTCCTTTGCCGCTTTAAATGCTAACACAATTTAACAATATAATTGTCAATGTTTTCATCGTTAATCATCGTTCTGAAAGTGATTCCAACAATCTTTCTCCAATATTGTTATCATCATCATCATCATCATTATATGGTGGAGATCGCTTTTTTAACAGGCATTTAAAGGTGTATGGCTTTGGTTATTGGAATTGGTTTTGAGTGTTTGACAGATCTCTATTTTAAGGCCTTAGTTTTTTTTTTTGTAAATCTGGGGTGAGTGCCGAAAACCACAACCTGTCTACATTGTGCAAGTCATGATGTGTATATCCACCCAGACACATGAGCTCTTTTTTTTTCCACATGCAACAATGCGCCTGCAGTGATTGTGACTACAGGATTTTCAGCTTTAATGTGCTCTGAGGGAGGGAGGCCACAGGTATGAGATCTCACAGGAGATCTTGATGTTTTACTTTGAGCCCATGTTACTGGTAGCAACCAAGAGCAGGATATGAATAAATCACTGTCTTCCTGTAGGTATACATGGGGAAATAATTTATTCTAAACATTGTTGTATTGTCCCGAGAGCCCATGGAGCAGCTAACAGCAAACTAATGAAACATTCCAGCACTGAATCCTGGGAAAATCCACTGGAAGAGCCTCTCATTATCCTTACAAGCTCTGAACATGAGACAAGACACGTCTATGTCCTGGCACTTCTCACCATCTGTGTTACAAGGTCCAGACTGAAGAATAAAAATGATTAAGGGTCATATGATGTTGCTAAAAAGAACATTATTTTATTTGGTGTAATGAAATGTGTTTATGCGGTGTAAGGTTTTTACAAAGCTCATCGGTCTCAAAAACGAGATGTGCTCTGATTGGCCAACTATCCAGTGTGTTGTGATTGGCCCGAATACCTCAAGTGTGTGACGGAAATGTTACGCCCCTTACCATACTGTGATGCCCCGTCCCGGAGCGACGAGACAAAAACATTAAAACACCCATTATAAATGAGGCATTTATTGCATCCAGTGGGGACATAATTACAGATTATAATGACTTATACTGTCTTTTTACACGCTGCGTTGCATCGCGCCACGTAAACATAAAACCATGTCTGCATTTGTGATCGGAGCAATGACCAGTGTTGGGGAAAGTTACTTTTAAAAGTAATGCATTACAATATTGCGTTACTCCATAAAAAAGTAACAAATTACGTTACTTAGTTACTTTTTATGGAAAGTAATGCATTACGTTACTTTTGCGTTCCTTTTTAAATCTGGACAGGGCTTGCTTGTTTGTTTTTAAAATAAAAAAGTTCTATTTTTGGCAAATATAAAAGCCTTTTCACACCAAAAGTGAAATGAATAAGCCTCAGGCTGAAGGGAAAGTACATTTATGTCCGTACAGTAGAATGCAGAAGACATTTCAACACACTTCAGCAATTAAAAAAAGACACACAAATGTTTGTCTAGAGTAATTTGTGCTTATTAGTACTGTTGAACTGGATCATCGAAGGTCAGAAGCAAAGACACTGGTTAATAGAATGGGATTAAATACATAAAGCATATTTGTGTTGTTTAACATTTAATTATTGCATGTTTGCGTTATATTCTGAGTTGCATTTTTTTATTCATTTTGAGGAATACTGAATCAGTTTTTTTATTTTGTGAGTGAGATGAATTAATGCATATTCATATTTATTTTAGAACTACAGTAGCATCTTCTGATTTCTGGGGACACCAGAGCTGTCAATCAATAAATTGGAAAAAAAAGTAACTTGCGTTACTCATTTGAAAAAGTATCTCAGATATTCTCTTGTAAATTAAAAAGTAATGCGTTACTTTACTAGTTACTTGAAAAAAGTACTCTGATTACGTAACTCGCGTTATTTGTAATAACTCGCGTTTCCCCCAACACTGGAAATGACAAACAACAAGCGCTACTCTACACTGCTTAAAGCTCACGTTTGAATCGTCAGTGGCAAATTCTTTAAATATAAAAAACGTACTTACAGTCTGTGAGTCAGAACAGCCGGCATTGTAGTCTACTCTACCAGGATCAGGAAACAGTCCTCCATAAAATGTGCTGCACACATCTGAATATTTGGGTTGAACTGTTCTGGAACAGTGTTGTAAATACAACTTAACCAATGATTTCTAGTCGTGTCCTCTTTTGGAAGGCCAAACAAAGTAGTTTCGCTTTCACAACGAAACACACAGCGTCACACACGGCAGGGCTAGAGTGAGCGGCGGCCGTGGGCTTGAGTGAGGAACGGCTGGCGTGCTTGCGGCAACCACACGTGATGACCCTGGACTGGACTTCGCATCGTCCACGGTGAAAGCCGATCCGGTGATCCACAGCGCGAAGTTGATGTATTTCCTCAGCAACCAGCACGGATCAGCTCTAGGCATAACGAAGCGGATATCGTCCTCATTTGGAAGGCCAAACAAAGTAGTTTCGCTTTCACAGCGAAACACACAGCATCTCCATGACATGGCGGCAGCAACAATACTAGAGTGAGAATAAAAGTTATGCCTTCTTTCTTTGAGTGAACATTTAGGTGGTGTTATGCAAATCTTCCCACACAGTGACGTAGACATGTGGGGGCATGTTTAAACGAGGCGTTTTAGGAGGGCGTGGACAAGTCTTAACTTTTATAAAGAATATCTCTTTGGATTTGAGACTTTAGTCTTTGCAACTTTAGGGATCTTATCTATGCACGAACAGCTTGTAACACTCCAAAGAGAAAGGAAAATTTGAAGGTGTACTCACACTAGGAACGGTTGCCTAGAACCGAGCCCGAGTGCGATTATCCCCCCTCCCCACTCCCCCGCTGGCCTGCACTCACACTTGCACTAAACATTCCGGGCCAGAGCACGCTTACGTCATTGTATGAGATAACGGAGAAAATCACTTTCGCTAATATTCTGCCGAATAATTAATAACAATTAATTTATAATTTACATTTAATTATAAAAATTATAAATTAAATCCACGCTGCACGGATGCGCTGTTTTCTTTCAAATCAAAGCGTAAATACACGTAGAAAACGTATCCTTGTGTCGCGGCTGACACAGAATAGCGTACGCTGCTTGCGTTCAGCGGATATTCTACAAAATGGCGCTACGGTGATGCGGAGAGACACAGAGGAGACGAATTGTTGAATAAAGCCGTTATTTTTGTTTTCTTCGCAAATAAAAAGTATTCTCGTCGCTTCATAACGTTACGGTTGAACCACTGATGGCAGATGGACTATTCTGACGATGTCTTTCATACTTTTCTGGACCTTGACAGTGTCATTTACCTGACAGTCAATCGGACAGTCACAAGCCTCCCGGTTTTCATCCAAAATATCTTAAATTGTGTTCTGAAGACGAATGAAGCTTTTAGGGGTTTGGAACGACATGGGGGTAAGTGATTAATGACAAAATTTTCATTTTAAAAGACTACACGCCACTTGAAAATGTGTCACCAGCTTCATGACTGCACTCTGTGGCTGCACAAAGAGGGTTTGTTTGTGTTTGAGGTCAAGGGCATGTGGCTGTTTGTGTTTGACATGGCAGACTGGACTTAGAGCCATGTTGATTTAAGATGAACTGATTGGCTAAATTAAAATGCTCTCTAATCCTTGGAAGGTACAATCGGAGTAGGATTAGGGCCTGAGCAACTGTTGGAGGTGGATGCATGTCGCAGCAAACCAGTGAGGTCATTCTTTCAGCACGATGCCCTTCTGCTGATCAGAGAGCAATTTTATAGTTTGAAGTTAATAGGTGAGGTTAATTACAACAGCTGAGGCTAAAAATAGAGGCTGGAAGCTCAACCTGGATCAGTGTTTCTGTCACGGCTTCAGGAAGTATCACCATGAGACCTGACCTCAGACAACCTTAAACAGCCCAAAATACCCAACACACCATCTGATCTTGAAGCGCTTCATCAAAATAATGCAGCATATTTATGAAGAGGGCGACAGTATAAAATGCATTTTCTGATGGATGTCCATGTAAAATTTACCCAACCCAGGCTCACTGAAAAAAAAAAAAACAATTTCTGCAAAATGTTACATTGTTTCTTGCACGTTTTGTGACAATGTGAAATGTACAGTAAATGCCGCTTTAAGTATATTCAGTTTTATCCAAAACAGATGACAGTGAATCTACGTTAGTTGTATGTATCTGGCAGTTCAGAAATGAAATGTCTAGTTAGAGGCACTAAATATTAATGCTTAATTACATTTGAAAATAAAGTACTACCTACACTAAACCCTACCCTAAACCCTAAACCTAACCAACAGTGTTAACTAAACGAAACATAAGTTAAAAACACATTTGCAGAAGCAACCATGACATTTTTTTTTTACAAGACTTAGATATATTTATGATAACTAGTGTCACAGGACTCGTACCTGAGTACTTCATATTGCAAGTGCAGTGCTGTACCGGGTGAGCTACTGAGCAAGTTTACTATGCCAGAAAAGCCACACACATACTGTATGTGCTTAACTAGCTTTGTTCTTACCTTGGATGAAAATTTTGGAAATTTCAGAATTATATTATGAGGATTCACAGTGTGAAATATCAGTTTATGAATACCCAGAATTAATGGGGGTAAAGGATGAAATTATAAAAATTCTGCATATAGACATTTTTATTTATTTTTTTGCTTAAAGGGATACCCCAGGATTTGTATAGTAAAAACCAGAGATATATTCTGCTTGTGTACTTAATAAGTGTACATGCAGAATATATCTCATAACAATTAACTGGATGAAGCCACACCCACCAAAAATGTCCCAGTGGATAGACAAACTTGAATCTATTTACAAAATGGAATATATGACTGCCCAACTCCAACTGAAACTGGATATTTTCATACAAAGGTCGACACATGTCATTATGTATCTTTATGCATTGAAAACGAACTGATCAGTTAGGATTCCCTATTCTATTATTTGATTTTCACATAATGCTGTATGTGTTTTATTTCTACTCTTTTTGTTGTATTACATTTTTTTTCTTTATTCAAGTCACTGCTGTTGTTTAGTTTCAAATGCATAAAATAAAGGGGAAAAAATCTTCAGAGCTTGTAAACATGTGGCTGTGACAATGCAAGAAGTTCCACATACAAACACATTGCTGAATTTTTTGTATTTATCTGTTCACTGATCTGGACAAAGAACATGCTTAATCAGTAAGATCTAAATAATTAAGATCTAACCAAGCAGTAAGAATGGTCAATTCAGTCATTCATATTTTAATGCTGTCAAGTGCTTCTTATTTTATCAAGTGGAAAAACCGTGTCGACTAAAAAATGTGTTGCTTCTGTAACCATCTGAGAAAACAGAGACAAAGAGCTGTCAAATCCTGTCAGACATGCACGAGGAGGAGCTGCAACTTAGAAAATCATCTGAGAGAATCCGTATGATGTATATCCATGTCTGCATGGCGTAAACAAACATCTTACAATTCTATGAGATGTGTCAAATGTCATGGTTAATCACGTCTCAGAGGCTACTGAAACTCCTGCAGTGAGGGTGAGCGAGGTTAATCAGATGTGCTGACTCACACGCCGGTTCTGCAGCGGTCAGCAGGACAGAGCAGCAAGTGGATTTAACAGACAAAGCAGCCATAGATCCGAAGAGAAGGGACTCATGGGCGAACACAGGTTTAATCCAGAGCCTCATTCTTAATTGAAGGATGTAATGTGTACTTGTTTTGATATTTAAGTACTTCAATGCCACGTTAATATGTAGAGTCAACTATAAGTAAGCCACTGGTATGCTGACTTCCTGAAGAGTTTAAACAATATGGATCTATGACGTTCTCAAAACACTGCTCTGTTTAAGTAAAATCGGGGCCTTCCTACTATCTAAACAAGTGCATATTCAAATGTGGTACACAGTTTTAAAAAATCTGTAATCTTTTATGCAAACCCTTTCACTTTTCATCTTTTACTAAAAGACTTTCAATCATCTTCGGAACACAATTAAAATGTATTTACGTCTAGAAAGACGTCAAGCCATCACGTTTGAGCTTCCAAACACTGATTTTGATTTTTGATGTATGTGTGTTGATCAATGGTTATATCTAAATAAAAGCCTAAATGAAGCTCTATTCATCATATAAAACATCTGCGTCTCTTCAGCAGACTTTGATTAAACAGCTTGGTTTATATGGATTCATTTTATAGTGTCTTTATGGACTTTTTGAAGCCTGAAAATGTTGATAACCTAGACTTGGACGGATAATGGATGAATAAAAAAATATGATAGAATTATTAAAACTGAATTTTAATTTACAAATTTAATAAAAGCTATAAAATCTTAGCTTTTGTTCTGAGGATGCATGAAAGTCTTAAAGGTTTTGAATGATAT
>NW_015505610.1:1309136-1311440 GCF_001515645.1 Sinocyclocheilus grahami | reverse complement strand
AAAAAAAAAAAAAAATTCTGCAAAATGTTACATTGTTTCTTGCACGTTTTGTGACAATATGAAATGTACAGTAAATGCCGCTGTAAGTATATTCAGTTTTATCCAAAACAGATGACAGTGAATCTACGTTAGTTGTATGTATCTGGCAGTTCAGAAATGAAATGTCTAGTTAGAGGCACTAAATATTAATGCTTAATTACATTTGAAAATAAAGTACTACCTACACTAAACCCTACCCTAAACCCTAAACCTAACCAACAGTGTTAACTAAACGAAACATAAGTTAAAAACACATTTGCAGAAGCAACCATGCCATTTTTTTTTTTTACAAGACTTAGATATATTTATGATAACTAGTGTCACAGGACTCGTACCTGAGTACTTCATATTGCAAGTGCAGTGCTGTACCGGGTGAGCTACTGAGCAAGTTTACTAGGCCAGAAAAGCCACACACATACTGTATGTGCTTAACTAGCTTCGTTCTTACCTTGGATGAAAATTTTGGAAATTTCAGAATTATATTATGAGGATTCACAGTGTGACATATCAGTTTATGAATACCCAGAATTAATGGGGGTAAAGGATGAAATTATAAAAATTCTGCATATAGACATTTTTTTTTTTTTTTTGCTTAAAGGGATACCCCAGGATTTGTATAGTAAAAACTAGAGATATATTCTGCTTGTGTACTTAATAAGTGTACATGCAGAATATATCTCATAACAATTAACTGAAGCCACACCCACCAAAAATGTCCCAGTGGATAGACAAACTTGAATCTATTTACAAAATGGAATATATGACTGCCCAACTCCAACTGAAACTGGATATTTTCATACAAAGGTCGACACATGTCATTATGTATCTTTATGCATTGAAAACGAACTGATCAGTTAGGATTCCCTATTCTATTATTTGATTTTCACATAATGCTGTATGTGTTTTATTTCTACTCTTTTTGTTGTATTACATTTTTTTTCTTTATTCAAGTCACTGCTGTTGTTTAGTTTCAAATGCATAAAATAAAGGGGAAAAAATCTTCAGAGCTTGTAAACATGTGGCTGTGACAATGCAAGAAGTTCCACATGCAAACACATTGCTGAATTTTTAGTATTTATCTGTTCACTGATCTGGACAAAGAACATGCTTAATCAGTAAGATCTAAATAATTAAGATCTAACCAAGCAGTAAGAATGGTCAATTCAGTCATTTATATTTTAATGCTGTCAAGTGCTTCTTATTTTATCAAGTGGAAAAACCGTAGTGTCGACTAAAAAGTGTGTTGCTTCTGTAACCATCTGAGAAAACAGAGACAAAGAGCTGTCAAATCCTGTCAGACATGCAGGAGGAGGAGCTGCAACTTAGAAAATCATCTGAGAGAATCCGTATGATGTATATCCATGTCTGCATGGCGTAAACAAACATCTTACAATTCTATGAGATGTGTCAAATGTCATGGTTAATCACGTCTCAGAGGCTACTGAAACTCCTGCAGTGAGGGTGAGCGAGGTTAATCAGATGTGCTGACTCACACGCCGGTTCTGCAGCGGTCAGCAGGACAGAGCAGCAAGTGGATTTAACAGACAAAGCAGCCATAGATCCGAAGAGAAGGGACTCATGGGCGAACACAGGTTTAATCCAGAGCCTCATTCTTAATTGAAGGATGTAATGTGTACTTGTTTTGATATTTAAGTACTTCAATGCCACGTTAATATGTAGAGTCAACTATAAGTAAGCCACTGGTATGCTGACTTCCTGAAGAGTTTAAACAATATGGATCTATGACGTTCTCAAAACACTGCTCTGTTTAAGTAAAATCGGGGCCTTCCTACTATCTAAACAAGTGCATATTCAAATGTGGTACACAGTTTAAAAAAATCTGTAATATTTTATGCAAACCCTTTCACTTTTCATCTTTTACTAAAAGACTTTCAATCATCTTCGGAACACAATTAAAATGTATTTACGTCTAGAAAGACGTCAAGCCATCACGTTTGAGCTTTCAAACACTGATTTAGAGTTTTGATGTATGTGCGTTGATCAATGGTTATATCTAAATAAAAGCCTAAATGAAGCTCTATTCATCATATAAAATATCTGCGTCTCTTCAGCAGAGCTTGGTTTATATGGACTTTTTGAAGTCTGAAAATGTTGATAACCTAGACTTGGACGGATAATGGATGGATAAAAAAATATGATAGAATATTAAAACTGAATTTTAATTTACAAATGTAATAAAAAATATATAAAATCTTAGCGTTTGTTCTGAGGATGCATGAAAGTCTTAAAGGTTTTGAATGATAT
>NW_015505610.1:1300935-1308535 GCF_001515645.1 Sinocyclocheilus grahami | reverse complement strand
TGGGCTAATTTTCATTTTTGGGTGAACTAACCCTTTAAGCCTTTTGATAATTTGTTGAATTAGTCTGTTGCCTCCAACATATATTGTATATATATATATATATATATATATATATATATATACTGTAGGAGCAGGAGTCATTTTTTAGGAGGTTATGAATCACTTGTAGGAGTCGGAGTGGACAGTGATTTCGAGGAGATTCTCATTTCAGAGCTTGCGGGAGATGTGGAATGTGTGAGTGTTTGCGGGCGGTTTCTTACGGAGTTCTCTGTCCGCGGTGATGGCTGGCCACCCGCCACTGAAACCACACCGACTGTCCTGCCAACTAACTCCAAACAGATCAGCTTGTGTAATCACCTTACACTTTCCCTGCTGTGCAGTTGCCATGAAGCAGATCTAATTAATTAATGCAATTAAACACATCTGTCGACAGCTTTGCCGTCAACACATTTTTGCTTTGCATTTTCTTGTTTTTTTTTTAACAAGCACTACTTGGAAATGTATCTCATTTCCATCCCTCAATATTTGGAATGGAACGTATCCCAGTTTTTACTGCGTAATTGGAGGGAACTAACTACATGTGTACGCACAGGCTGGCGTTTTTCAGTGCACGCTGGGAAAAGAGAGAAAGAAGATTTTTGTTTTAGGATCCTTCTTTTCTGGAAAGCTACTGACTATCTGATTAAACTAGGGGATTACCATATGGCCTAAACAAAATCATAACTCAAACACACATAATACAAATTTCAGCCACTGGCAAAAAAACTTCAACAGCATACACAGATTGTGCACAGCCTGAGCAGAGTGTTTCAATGAGTTTTTGGGGACCGTGATGAGGAACATACGTTAGTCATTGATGCTCTGATAGCACATGCAGTGCGGTTTACAGCCCACTGCACAGCTGGGATCTGGAAAAGTATATCGCTTCCTATTAACAAACTTAAAGGTATATTGTTAAAAACAACACAAAAGCCACTTGACTTTTGTTCAATGCCAAACTCACAACCTCATCAGAAGCGTGTATTTTTTTACTGCAGTAAAACCACACTGCCACCAGTAATGTAGAGAATGCATGAACATGTGGGAGTGTGGAGGTCTTTGCACGTTGAGCATTTGGTAAATCAATTAATTAGAAAGAATTCAGGACCAGGGGCATTATGCACCTAGTCACCATCAGTGACAGTTCTGGCACTAAGACTGTGAGTCATGATAGCCTAGTGGTGTGATTTTGTAGTATGCAAAGGGTCTGGGTTCAAACTCTAATATAATATCACTTTTATAATGAACCAAGCAAAACTGCAAATGAACTCAAATGTTGCCTCAGAGGCTCTCCGTTGTTCTTCAAACATGTTGCACCTGTGATCTGCAATCACCTTGGTTGATCTAAACATTTTCACAAATAGCTGATATAATAATAAATTGATATAAAATACATACTATTAGGTGAGTCAATGTTACTGTGTTGGTCGGGAAGCTCAAAGAAACAAGAGCAATGTTTTGCAAAGAGCTGAAAGAAGAATCGAAAGAAGTATACACTGTAGTTTTAAAAGGGAAAATATGATGAAAAACTATGAAAGGGCACATATATCGATATATATCAATACTCGCAAGCTACTTATTTGGTATTAATTTTATAATTTCAAATGCTTCAGTACTTTTGTTTAATGTTTGTGTTAAAACACCCCTGACATATTATGCTGCGTTCATGCCATATCGTAATTACCGTAATTTCGAGATGACAACACGTGACTTCTAATCGGAGCTGTTCACGTCTTCGGACTCGGAATTATGATTTTCTATGGCAACACTATCAACGCCTAAACAGAGCCTGCGTCGTAGCTCTCAGAAAACTCCCAATTCACAAGTTGTAATTACGAGTTCTACGAGGATGTGAACGCTTTTAACAAGTTGGAATCTCGTAATTATGAGAATTTCGATATGGCGTGAACGCACCTTTATACTTGGCTCACGTCACATGACTTTGAGAAGCGAGTGTGGCACTCACACAAAGTTGCACATGCACAGTGATGCACACTTCTGCATTAAACAGAAAAAATTATATCTCACGTCTGTTTTAGTTTTTTTTGTTCTTGATCATATTTTGACATTTTTCATAGTTATGTTTCCTGTTTTGTGTCATGTGATTGCCCGTGCCTCTCATGTGATCTTGTCATGTGCTTCTTTATCTTCATGTGTTATGTTCTCATTGGTTTATTGTCATGATTAGTTTCAGGTGTGTCTTGTTTAATCATTGGTCCATGTGTGTTTATATAGCACTCATATTTCCTTAGTCGGTGGTCTAGCTTTGTTATTGTAACCCTCTGTTGGTGAGTTTGTCAAGTCTGTTCAAGTTAAGTTCTCATGCTCATGTCATGGTTTACTTCAGTTTATTTTGTATCTGTTTGTTAAATAAAACTGCACATGTGTTTGCAACTTGACAGTGGAATTTGTATAAATATGAGATTATTTTTATACCCACTAGTACTTTTTTTTTTTTTTAAATCATGCTCTTATTATTTTTTAATTAATAGCCCGTATGTGTCATGTGAATGTGTAATGCTTTTAAATGGAATATATATTTTTTATTATTATAAAAAATTTTTTTCTAAAAATTAGAATGGAAATCAATTTGTATGCATTATCTAAAAATACTTAAAACAAAGATTAGCAACATTACGCTGCCTTCTTTAACAAAATAATTCCTGGTGAAAATGACATTACCTATGATTCTGAAAAAAAATTAAGCACTGCGAATGACGTAATATAGTCAGTCTCCTTACACTCCCTAACAACATAAATATTTGCATACAAATATTCCCTTGACAAGTACACGGTCTTGTCAGATTATTAAATACTTTATTTTGCTTCAAATCAAAGTTTGTAATGTTGTGTTTTACATTGTTGCTGGTTGGTTTGGTTCATGGCTTCAACACTTTAACAAAGACTTGTTTTAAATACCTTCGGGAAGGTCACTGAAAAAGCGGACAGGCATTGTTGCACTCTATTCTTTACAAATCCCAGAATGCACGGCAGCAAGCTGAAAAAAATCCAACCACAATGGTGCAAGTTGAATTTTTTTTTGTCTACCCACAGACTAAAACATATATATAAATAATCAATAATCAACAAATAAAAAAAATAATCTAAGATTTGTATGTCTTGTGTTTTTATGCTTGTTAGAGTATGTTTTTGTTAGTTTAGGAATATTTTAATTTCAAACTCTATTGGAATTAACATTAAGTCTCGTCTCTTGTGTGCTTCACGTGAGTAGCTCTATTTTGTCTTGAGTAACTTGTGCAGATTTACCCTGCTGCTCTGAGAACATTAACATAATGAGAGATTAACGAGGCCTGTTTAGTGGGAACTCGTTTATGGGCATCAGCTTCCCTCTCATCTCTGCTATCTATGGGTTTCAGCTCTTTCTGATAGAGCACCAGCATTATAATGGAAACCGTATGACAATATGCTAAATATAGAGCCAATCAAGCCTTAATCATGACACACATCAACATGTAAAGACCATTTATTACTGGCTCTCATCATAAACTCACCATACACCGAGTAATCTGAGTGTCTGCTATTAAAGCCTGGTGCACACTGTACAATTTTGGCCATGGTTTTGCCATCTGAGACAGATTTCTCGGATCCTAAAGGATTTCTGTTGTTATAGGGCAAAATTGTGAGGCTTTGATCGCCTAGAGTGACATGTTCACAGATGGAGAATTAATGGTCTTTGTGGTGAATTTTGTGAAGGGGTCTTATACTGGACGAGAAGCTTTGGACTTTGGAGACCGTTCAAAACCCTGCCCGTGCCACTCTAATAGTATTCCATTCAATTACAAATTACCCCAAACTCTTCTTAATGTACGTAATGACTTCACCCAGGTTGGAAGATGCATTTTTCAGTATGTTTGTCTTTTTGTGGTTTGAATAAAGTCATTTAGAGAATAACAATAACATAGATTGCATAGATATTTTCACTCTTTTGGACTACCACCTGAAATTTGAGTGATGGAGAATTAATGGTCTTTGTGGTGAATTTTGTGAAGGGGTCTTATAATGGACGAGAAGCTTTGGACTTTGGAGACCGTTCAAAATCCTGCCCGTGCCGCTCTAATAGTATTCCATTAAATTACAAATTACCCCAAACTCTTCTTAATGTACGTAATGACTTCACCCAGGTTGGAAGATGCATTTTTCAGTATGTTTGTATTTTTGTGGTTTGAATAAAGTCATTTAGAGAATAACAATAACATAGTTTGCATAGATATTTTCACTCTTTTGGACTACCACCTGAAATTTGAGTACAGAATGACATGTCAACGCTGAATTGCGGGTAGATGTCTTGGGAAAGAATTATCATATAGCCTGGCAGGAAAAAATACATGTCTTCTTGAGGTCACATCATACAATCTTTCAATGTATTATCTTAAAGAATTTAAAAATAAAACCATACCAGGGCTCGCAAAATCACTAGCCCGACGTCTCGGGGCTATTGTGTTTTCCAGTCAGGCTACCAAAATGTTTCACCACCCTGCACGACGGGCTATCTTGAACAGTTATATAAAGTTCCTTCCTTGATTCGCGTTGTTCACTAGCTTGTAGGGGTAAAACGGATCGTAGTTGATCGTCTGCACGTGTTTCTAAGTCTTGCCGATTTAAATATTCAAGTGTTTTAAACCATTCATGCACATTCGGAGCGGCGCGCACTCATTCAAAGCTCTCACAGAGAGCCGCGTTTCAGACAATGTGCGTACACAGAATTGATTTCTCTTTTGCGCATCCTTGCATCTGAATGAACACATACACACAAAATTATCTCAAAATAACTGTCTCGGCAAGTATTCTCGTAAACACGCTTGTAGGGGTAAAACGGATAGTAGTTGATCGTCTGCACGTGTTTCTAAGTCTTGCCGATTTAAATATTTAAGTGTTTTAAACCATTCATGCGCATTCTGAGCTGCGCGCACTCATTCAAAGCTCACACAGAGAGCCACGTTTCAGACAATGCGCGTACACAGAATTGATTCCTCTTTCGCACATCCTTGCATCTGAATGAACGCATACACACAAAATTATCTCAAAATAACTGTCTCGGCAAGTATTCTCGTAAACACAGTCGGTTATGTCTTAAGTGAACGTAAACAGTGAAGAAAGAAATCTCAAGTGCATCATTATATTGGATCCATGCATTCGGTCTTAAAGGGGCAGCAGCCTATAAATACCTGCTGTTCCATAAGCGCCACCTGCTGTCAGAGAGTGACATTTGCATCTCATTCACAAAGCTACAATCAGACCATTCTGTTTTTGCTTCAAATTTTTTCATTATAAAATCTAATTGCAATCTAAATAACATGTATTTAGCATCTTTATTTGGATCATGATTAAAATGCAGTGGTTGCCTCTGATTTTCCATTTAAAATCAGAGGCAACCACTGCATTTTAATCATGATACTCGTTACATCCCTATATGCTACTAGTTTTTGCTGTGGTATTGTTATTTAAATAATAAAGAACCATATTTTTTTTGCTCATCTGCAGCATCTTTATTTGGATCGTGATTAAAATGCAGTGGTTGCCTCTGATTTTAAATGGAAAAAGCACAGCCAAAGCAGTTTGTTTATATGAAGAGATTTATTTTATTTGTATTTAATTATTTGATATGATAATGCAATATGATCTGAGCCGTGGGTTTTGTGATCCGTTGCACCCCTAATCTCTTGGCTTGACTTATTTGAAGAAAAAAAGCGATCACTGAAGTTTTTAATCATGCTGATTTGTCCGCAGTGAAGTTCAGCCGGTCTTTTTTTTAATTTTTAATCGGGCTACTTAAATTCATTTTGGGCTACTAAAATCTGAAGAATGTCTGCCCAAAGGGCTACCAGCAATTTTTAAATTTTGCGAGCCCTGCATACAGTCACCTTTGCACTTACAAACTCGAAACAACTAAACATTGGTCAGAGATGTTTCACCTATCATAACTGTTGGATTGAAATCTCACCAGCCTCTGTTGGTGGTCTGTCACTCCCACTGATTAAGGATGGAAGAGCATTCTTTAACCTGGGACTCAAGGTGTTTCGGATTATTTGAATATTATAGACAAGTATGTTGGATAGGTTTGGAACAGAAAATCTGCAGGACGGTGGTTGGGTTGTCCGGTAGGGTTGGGTACCGAAACCCGGTACCAATATGGCACCGGTAGCTATGTAACCGGTATGTACTAGAACCGAATCCGAACACAGATTTTGGTGCCTCATTTCGATGCCATGCCTGAGCGATCGATTGAAATATTTTTTTGAAATTTTGCGAGCCCTGCATACAGTCACCTTTGCACTTACAATCTCGAAACCGAGATGTTGCACCTATCATAACTGTTGGATTGAAATCTCACCAGCCTCTGTTGGTGGTCTGTCACTCCCACTGATTAAGGATGGAAGAGCATTCTTTAACCTGGGACTCAAGGTGTTTTGGATTATTTGAATATTACAGACAAGTATGTTGGATAGGTTTGGAACAGAAAATCTGCAGGACGGTGGCTGTCCGTTAGGGTTGGGTACCGAAACCTGGTACCAATATGGCACCGGTACCTATGTAACCGGTATGTACTAGAACCAAATCCGAACACAGATTTCGGTGCCTCATTTCGGTGCCATGCCTGAGCGATCGATTGAAATATTTGTCCTCTGGTTCTCCGAAACGGACGTAAGAAGCATCATCACTGGCACCGCACATGAAAACTAATTTCCCGACTGAGAAAATGCACGTGAACTCAAGTCGGAAAGCTCTAATAATACAAATCCAACACATCTTTGTAGTAATGCGAGTGTCCATGTTGTTTTCACATTCCGACTTAAAAGCACAACTCAGGAAATTAGAGCATCCGAGGAGCGTGTGAATGCAGTAATTACACTTGCTCTGATGGCAGCAGGTAGCCTTCCGTTAACTAAGATAGACAAGCTTAAATTAAAACGCCTAAAGATAAACCTCCCTTGTATTCACATTTCTAAACCTGTTGTCCAACAAAAGAGAAAATTATAACCTTTTTACTCCACAACACCAGTCAAATGCTTCCTTTTGTGATCTGATGAGGCAGAAAATATGTTCTATATGCTACTTTAAAAAGAATACATCGATTAGCAATAAATTAGGGTGACCATACGTCCTCTTTTCCCCAGACATGTCCTCTTTTTGGACCTACAAAAATGCGTCCGGCCGGGATTTCTTAATTGCCCAAAATGTCCGGGATTCGCCTGTTTTCTTAATCCCACTCCCGCTGAATCCCTGACCATTGCTACCTGCTCCCGCAACATGTGTTTCGCTCCTGCGATTTTCGTGTCCACTCCTTTAAACATTCTAATATTTTGGCATAATTTTGGCGCATCTCAGGATGCGGTGTATTTAAATATTTTTTAATGAGCGTTTGCGCTGTTTACTTTCACTTTCGATTTTGCGATCACATGCACTCTGTGTAAAGGGAGCACATCTTACAAGATCAGATGTTTGTCAATGAGCTCAGAATCTGTTGAGCAGCAAATACTCCAGCATGGTCTTGTCAGTCATCTCTCCTTATTCTCGACCTGTGATCAGTCAAAGCTGACTC
>NW_015505610.1:1255973-1300779 GCF_001515645.1 Sinocyclocheilus grahami | reverse complement strand
GAGTGTGCCATGAAATACGTAAATGCGTGTTGTAAAGATCGCGACCAAACTCCCTTTGTGATGTTATAACGTAAGACAGTACCCAGATTTGAAGACTACAGTAAGATTTTGGTAGGCTACTATTAGATGGATAGCCTAAATGTCCTAATTCAGATGGGCTACCTGTTTTTTTTTATTTTTTATGGTATATCAAAAAGTGTATATTTTTTAAATGTGATTGTTGGTACAGTTTACCAGTTTTTACCATACTTTCAAAACTAAAATTAAAATAGGAAAAATATGCAATATGAAAATAATTGAAGACAAAATGTGTGTTACTGAGATAAAACAAGATTTGGTTTTTAAAAAGCCTTTTTCCAAAAGGTACATCTGGAAAAAGGGGGGTCGTCTTATAATCAGGGTCGTCTTATATTCGGGCCAATACGGTAAGTATCGGTTCAGGTACCGTTTAGGCACCGGAACCGTTTTAAAAGTATCGATTTGGCACCGGTATTGAAAAAAACCCAAACGATACCCAACCCTATTGTACGGTAGTAGTGTTTGACACCCTTGAATTAAACAATTGCCAGAGGCTATGAAAAGAGCCATTAACTCAGCGGGGAGTTCTCTCAGTAGGGTGGTTTCGATTTACCTAGGCTCACTCAGAATATTGACTGCTGGCATGAAGTCATTTCACTCTGGAGTTTGTTATGGACAAAAACTGCACACTTTGACATGAATATAGTGTGACCAATCATAGTTCGTATTTAAGTGAAATTCATATACAGTATATAACTTGGGGTTGGGGGATACAAGTGATTTTTCTGCAAGAGAAATTTACTGATGATCATGATCTATGGCAATGTTTTACACAGTTATTTGTTCATTTTATGGTTTTGATGTCAAAACCACAGGGAGTGACACTAACTTTATAAATTATTCTATTGTTTAACATGGGGTACCAATTTAAGAGACTATCCTTAATGAGTAATTAAATATGAAACTGGTGATTTCTGTGCAGTTCATATCAGAAGTTCAGTCTATGAACAGCATAAAAGGTGTTACTGTTTTTGTCTCCCTATCTTACTCATTGAGCATATATCTCTGTTACTAACAGTAATGCTTCAAAAAAAGAAACTGTGTTTTATGCAGAGATCTGACATCTAACATGCTTCATACAGAAGCCCTGAATTGCAAGTTGATAAAAAAATTAGATTTTTTTTCATTTCATTTCTCTACATTTTATTATATTTATCCTCTATATATTTCCTCTATATTGTATATCTATATACTCTAAATAATATTGTTCCTGATAACGTTTTAAACAATAATTTACATTGCTGGCTAACAATTATTATAACATTTCAACTTCAGACACTATTTAACCAGCCAGTTATTTTTATTTTTGTTTGTTGCCTTTTCAGTAAAAAAAAAAAATATATATATATATATATATATATATATATATATAGTATGTAGAAACAAAAGAAAATGTAAAAAGTGGCTATACTGCAAAATGCAACAAATACAGTCTTTAAGGTTCATTTTCATCCCCTGAAATGATACAACTGACAGTTTTTATTTATAGTTGTTAGGCTGCATTTTATTCAATGAAGCTACATTTAGGATAAACGAATGAGTTAATTGAATGCATAGTGCATAAGAATTACAATAAATACTATAATTACAATACATTTTGTTAAGTTTGTGCAGCGAGGTATGCTGTTTTATCTGTCATTGCAATCATAAAACTTCCAAAATATTGGAGGGCCCCAGTGCGGTTACCTCGACTGTACTGCCAGCCCTTAAGCCACTGCTAGAATTACATGGATCTGAATTTAGGGTGTTTAATAGCCAACAATCCATGTTTATAAATATATAGTATTACTCCAGATTCTAGCTGGTGATCTGATGTGAGATACACAGAGGACATGTGAACTCTGAATTTGTATTAAAAGAGATGAGAGACACATGAAAGACTGGCTTCTGTTTCAATTAACATCAGAGATTATGTTTGAATCCTTTCAACTGTATCAGATATCCTTCCTCACTGTTCCTGTTTAATGGCTTCCTCTGTCTAAATATTTCTTTGTTGTTAGGGGAAATGGTACATGTTTAATAACTCAGACAGAAGAGAGCTGGCGACTGAGGTACATGTCTGAGCAGATCTGCCTCTTCAAAGACAAAAGCAACAACCAACCAATGAGCATTCAGGCTTTCGCCAATATTTGGGGTGCACTACTGAGGATCCATGGAAATCTAAACACTAAATGTCTGGGAAATAGGTAACAGTAACTGTAGTAAATAAAATGAACAACACAGGCTCATCAGAAAAATGTGCCTGTGATGACACTTCTACAAAATGATATTACATTGCTTCTTGCATGTGACATTGGGAAATGAAATGTCCATTGAGTACCACTAAAAGATTGTACTGTTTTATTCAAAACTATTATTGAATGTAAATCTGGCAACGTTTTATTCAGTTGGTCGTTGGGGACCCTGATGGGATTAAACATCTTAGTAAAGCTCATCAGCAATTTAAACAGTTCAAAGTAATTACAAAGAACTAGTCAATAATAACTACCCATTTCACACATTCCAACACTAATGAGATTTGTTTAAGCTTACCAAAGGACATGCAGTCTACTTGTTTTGAATGATGTTTCTTTTCGTTCTTTCATTTTTACATAAATTTGAGTTTCTGTATTTTGGCAATTAGAAAATGTAGAATGTAAAGCTTTTTGAGTGTTTATTGGTCTTCTCTGTGTACATTTCACAAATCTTCAGCTCATTAACAATGTCTGCAGTTCTGGATTATACAAATGAAGGCACGTGCTGCAGACCTGCTTAAACATGTATGAACACAAACATGCACAAAACAGTGTGTCCTCACATATCACAAAACCTGACTCTAAATGTACTTGTTCACAATCTTTTCACAACGACTTGGTTATCTAGAGATTTTCTATCAATTTGCAGCTTTTCAGCCTTGTTAAATCAGTGCAGTAGTGAGGCTTTCTTAGGTGTTGGAACTGCCGCATGTCTTACCTGACTTGCTCTTGATTCTCTTGGATGGCTGTTTCTTTTTAATGTACTTGGCGGCGTCCTGCTGCAGCGGTGGTTCTTCCTCCTGCTCAACTATCGGCTCAGGAATAGACTCACATCCAACTGCAAAACAACATGCAAATACTCATCATTAATAATAAGTTACTGGTTAGAGTATAACTCCGTACTCCACTTAACCCAATAAAGCCTACTGTATCCTGTTTGATGCATGAATTTTAAATGATCAGCATGATCAAAACTTTTTAGTAGGCTGTTTTAGTAAACAAAAGTTTAGCATAATTCTAAAACTGTCCGCCTTTAGGTTGTGGTATGTGTGTTTTTGCTCTAAAATCTTGATACATCAAGCTTTTGAGGAAATTTATTGTACATCTCTTAATCACCATGATATTACATTGGAAAACTACAGAGCTCTGATCATAAAACTAAGTATTTAAATATAATCTTATTAACACGTTTTATTGAGAGATATACAGTAACAACTGATATTTATGCATTTAATGCAAGCAGTCTACTATACTGTTATACAAATTTAATTGATTTACATTACAAACAATCAGAAATTCATCTTACTTTTGGCCATATAAATAACAACATATGCACCAAATTGTTCATGTTGCGCAATTTGGACTTCTGAATAAAATGTGTTTTTTCCCTCTTCAAGTATGAGCTCCCTATACCATAAACACCTTATTTATCAAATATGATACAAAACATAAAACACATGCATTATTTTTTAATTGTTGGTTCAATAAAATATTTTATTTTAATAAAACAAAACAAAAAAAAAGATTTTTGGACTATTATTTCATAAGTTAGGGTTTACAGGGTTACATTCTACACATTGAGCAGTTACGTAAAATTATGCTTTGTGCTTTGTGTAATAGAAAAGCAGTGTTGACACACTGGTGACATTTAAAATGTCTCCAAACTGCTGGCAGATCAGAGTACACCTGCTGGACTCCATCAGATGGATTTGACACTCACTGCTGAGGATCAGCCAGAATTAGGAGTTTTGAAGGGGACTGATGAATCAGCCTCTTATGTCTCTTGGTTCAGCCTCTTACCCACAATCCTTTTCCTCTTTTTTTTACACCAACACCGCATACCCCAAATAGACAAATCTAGTGAGACTGCTTACTTTCCTGAGAAAAGCTTATCATAATCCTCCTCTAATATTTACATTTTTGCTCTAAAATCTTGATACATCAAGCTTTTGAGGAAATTTATTGTACATCTCTTAATCACCATGATATTACATTGGAAAACTACAGAGCTCTGATCATAAAACTAAGTATTTAAATATAATCTTATTAACACGTTTTATTGAGAGATATACAGTAACAACTGATATTTATGCATTTAATGCAAGCAGTCTACTATACTGTTATACAAATTTAATTGATTTACATTACAAACTATTTTTGTAATTTTTTGGACTATTATTTCATAAGTTAGGGTTTACAGGGTTACATTCTACACATTGAGCAGTTACGTAAAATTATGCTTTGTGCTTTGTGTAATAGAAAAGCAGTGTTGACACACTGGTGACATTTAAAATGTCTCCAAACTGCTGGCAGATCAGAGTACACCTGCTGGACTCCATCAGATGGATTTGACACTCACTGCTGAGGATCAGCCAGAATTAGGAGTTTTGAAGGGGACTGATGAATCAGCCTCTTATGTCTCTTGGTTCAGCCTCTTACCCACAATCCTTTTCCTCTTTTTTTTACACCAACACCGCATACCCCAAATAGACAAATCTAGTGAGACTGCTTACTTTCCTGAGAAAAGCTTATCATAATCCTCCTCTAATATTTACACAGACCTTAACAGGCTGTTCGTTTAGGAGTAATATTTCAGATCAGAGACGGAGGTATTTGTGTGAATGTACTGCAGCCTTACAGCAGGAGGGTTTGTCTGTGATCGGCACTTACCTGTAACAACTAAACACGTAGAATGCTTTCAAATGTTGCAAAAACAAAACCGGATACAAGCAACTCAATAGTGTCTGGTCTCAGCTTGTAACTAACTGTGGCTCCCTTTATTGTTTTAGTTCATGAGAGAAGCAAGAAACAGAAAAGGTAGAATTGTTTTAGCTAAAAGATTCACTTTAAAAAAGCCTATTCTCTCCTCTCATTTGTGCCACTGGGTTTTATATTTGAGAATGGAGTCCTGTTTAGGGACTTTTAGGGGCAATTATAAATTAGTTTGTCATTGAATAGTTCTTGTCATTGAAGATGACATTTCCTCCAGAAATAGTCAGGATATTGTAGTGAGTGCTGAAAGTAGGTAAACCCCATGTTAATGTGCCTGGAATATTTCAATCAACTAATTAGACGAGATGCACATACAATATAAGATATAATATATAATCATTACAATGAATAGGTTTATTACAACGCTGATTAAAAATGCCTTAATTTAGCTTACTGTGTTACCTATAATGATTTGTTGCTCCATTGCACTGGCTAGTCTGCCCATAAGCTCTGCTCATAGCTATTGATTGATGCATGGTTTAAAAATGTGTCAATTATCATTTGAAGCTTTACATACAGTTTTAATTAAGGAAGGAGTAATAATGAAGTGATAACAAAACGAAATATAAAAACACAAACTGTATTTCATTTGAGTATTTGGGTTACACTTTATTTTAAGGTGTCCTTGTTACAGTGTAATTATACATTTAAGTACTGAGTAATATTAATTAAGTGCATGTACTTACTATATGGTTAGGGTCACTTGCATGTAATTATGCATAATTAATTGTTATTATAATAGTAAGTACATGTAATATGTGTAACAAGGACACCTTGAAATAAAGTGTTACCAGTATTTGATTTATCATTTTAATTTTGTCAAGAAAAAAACTTCCATAAAATTCCTTTAAACAAATCTTTAAATATGGCTTGACTTTAAAGGGATTATATGATGTTGCTAAAAAATAACATTATTTTGTGTATTTGGTGTAATGAAATGTGTTTATGTGGTTTAAAGTTAAAAAACACATTATTTTCCACATACTGTACATTATTGTTTCTCCTCTATGCCCCGCCTTTCTGAAACACGTTTTGAAAGATTTTTACAAAGCTCATCGTTCTGAAAAGCGAGGTGTCCTCTGATTGGCCAGCTATCCAGTGCGTTGTGATTGGCCGAATACCTCAAGCGTGTGATGGAAATGTTACGCCCCTTACCATATTGTGGTATATACTTACCGTCTGGCCGGAGCGACGAGACAAAAACATTAAAACCCATTATAAACGAGGCATTTGTTGCATCCAGTGGGGACATAATTACGGATTATAATGACTTATACTGTCTTTTTACGTGTTGCGTTGCATCGCGCCGCATAAACATAAAACCATGTCTGCATTTGTGATCGGAGAAATTACAAACAACAAGTGCTACTCTACACTGCTCAAAACTCACGTTTGAATCATCAGTGGCAAATTCTTTAAATATAAAAACTTACTTACAGTCTGTGAGTCAGAACAGCCGGGCATTGTAGTCTACTCTACCAGGATCAGGAAACAGTCCTCCATAAAATGCGCTGCACACATCTGAATATTTGGGTTGAACTGTTCTGGAACAGTGTTGTAAATACAACTTAACCACTGATTTCTAGTCGTGCCCTCTTTTGGAAGGCCAAACAAAGTCGTTTTGCTTTCACAACGAAACACATGGTGGGCTAGAGTGAGCGGTGGCGGGTGGGCTTGAGAATGGCGCGGCCGGCGGATTTGACAAAGGAGCATCCGGCGGTCTTGCGGCAACCACATGTGACGACCCCGTGCTGGACTCCGCTTTGTCCACGGTGCAAGTGAGCCAAACACTGACTCCTCCATGAACGAACCGTGACCTCCAGTGGTTCATTCAAAAGAAGATCTTAAAGAACGAAAGAAAAAAAACACAAGGTCCCTCTGATATGAGAATTACGAATGCTGATGCATTAGCTCAGAGGCAGGTGCTCAGGGACTGTGGCATTCCTTCCGTGTGATGTCATCACTTCAACGCAAGGTCAGGTGAGGGAGAACAGGACTCACAGAGGGGAAGGCAGACAGGAAGACACAAATCAGACAGATAAAACAGCCAGGTCACAAGTGTGTGTATGAGAGAGTGTCAAGAGCTTGACTTTAAACTTGAAGGAATGGAGCAACACGTCCTGCAGACATATTTCATCAGACAAAAGCAATTTAAGCAGGATTCTCAGAGATTAGTCACTCATTCTCCTCCACACGACTGGCAACTGACCAAACGCTGTGTGCTCAGACATTCTGCCATCTGAGGGGAGGATAATATCTACACACCCAGTGTCCAAACAACAGAGAGGGAGAGAGACAGACAGTCCGAGACTTCAGGGAGGACAGGCGTCTGATAACAGAACCCATCGAGTTAATCATTCACACATTCCTCAGGGATCTCTGGCGTTTTATGTGTCCTCTGAAGTAAAGCTCTATTCTTTCTATCCTTATTACCCCTGCACGTCACTACAATAGCATTAGTGTAACATGAGAAGTCTTCAAATATAATTTACTACCAAAATGAAAGACAAAACAAGACTTTTACATTTTTACACTTTGGTGAAAGGCTGTTTTTCACTGCACTGGTCAAGTTTTTTTTTCATGCTTCTGTAGCATGTTTTCTTTCAGACTAGTGAAAAGAGAACATCCAGAATACACATTAAATTATTATTTAAATACACTTTATCTATTTGTGTCTGTAGTTTTCAGTTACAATACATATGTTTACAGACAGCTTCCTCGAAATGAGTTTTTCTCATGCACTGAGCCAGAAATCTCCACTTCAGTAGTACACCAAAATGTCCAGTTTTATTCCAATATATATTCTGAAGGTTTGTTCATATCTCATTAGACTGAATTATATAAGATTTTATTCCTAAAATATGGTGAAATTGACTGTTGACAATATTTTTTAATTTATGGAGTGATAAAAAAAGAGATATCAAAAATCTCCTTTGTAAAAAAAAAACTTTGATTCTAATTTCAACAGAATGAAATCATAATTTTAAACTGGTCTTTATCCAATCTTGAGATTTTGTTTTGGATATTTTTATTAGATAATATGAACGCAGAGTCTTTTAGCTACACAAACTTACACAAGTACATTCACACAATCCAGCAGCTTTGAATGCGAGTGTGCACATAAAAATGTGAGCTGTCACATTTAAAAAAAGTATTTTGAACATGCAGATTTTTTTTTTGGAGTGAACTGTCAAAAACGCATCAAAGTTGGTTAATCACCATAAAAAATAAAAAATCCGACAGCCCTGTTTATAATACAAATGTAATTTATTCTACAAGATGAATGAAAGCTTGCTAGCATGTTCATATCTGGAGCTGTAACCTCGTTACAATCTTATTTATCAAAGCTGTTATCCAAAAATTGTGGGAGTCAGAGGGCGAGCTGTACCACTACAACATAGGAAGTATTATTAATACCTTGGTATGGCATGAGTAGTAAAGCTTTAAAGTGGTCTTAAATATAGAACCATGGCTGTTAAATAGTGGGAACTATTTATCTTTTATCTCTGTGTGCATTGCCTATGGAGTACCCCAAGGTTCTATATTGGGCTCCAAATAATGCCATTAGCTCCAGCCCAACATATTGGTTTAAGTTTTACAACGAAGCCCCTTCAAATGACCCCTCTATGCATGAAAGCTTCCAAAGTAAGATATTTCTGACCTGGCATCATGACAGTTGTAGGGACATTGGCTTCTGAGGTGAGTGAGAGACGGCCACCCTTGCCCAAGCGGTCACAGAGCAGCGTGATGTGTTTCTTCAGACGTGACATGTCTTTTGGGATGGTTAGTGGGCCGGTGCTCAAGCTGATGGCCTGATCTTTGGGGCTGCGTGACAGACACGATTTTAAGAGGTGGGAGACGGCTGCATCCACGCTTTCCTCCCAGCCCTGAAAAACATATACAAACTGAGCCTTGCAAATATAAGAATTCACCAGTTGAAAGTGAATAAACAAGTTCCTGCTTGAGAGTTTTGTGTTGTGGTTGATGTGAAGTTTATGATTTTCACACTTTCACACTAATTACTAGAGTACAAAGCAACAAGAAATGTTTAAAACTCTCAAACTTTATGAGTAGCGCCTCTTAATTAATTTTTATTCATTTATATTCACCTTAGTATATTGTCTTATTTATTTTTAATACTTTCTCATTCTTTGTTTGCAATCATCTGATGTTTTTATTCAATGAGCCAAAAACACTCCCTACCATCCACTTCATTTTTCTAGCCACATCTAAAATTCGATCTACATACAAACAAGCCATAAACATTTAAATGGAATTTCTGTGAGTGCATGCTTTTTTTTTCATCTTTTTTGTTGTTGCATGGGTTGTGAAGTGCATTTTGCCACATGGCTCATGAATGGAAAGTTACTCCCCGTAAACAGAGATTTTTATGTGTGTGTACGCACACACACATAAAAATCTCTGTTCACAGGGAGTAACTTTAAGTCTTGCCTGCAGCATCTCCAGCCCACCCTTTTGCCGTCAGGCAGACTAGAGAGACTCTGAGAGATGGGCTGGGGTGTTGACAGGCAGGTGGAATGTGGGACGACTGTGTCGCCATACAGACAGCCCTTAATGCGATCTAATAGCAGGTAATCAGCCTTGTTACGCTGATGACAGGGGCGAGCCCTTTATTGACTACAGCAGATAAAGGAGAATCAGAGGGACAGAAAGAGGAAGACATTGATAAATCAGATAAAAGTCTCCAATGGAGGAAATTAGCGGATTACACCAGCCTGAGTAATAAAAGACGCTCAAGGCACATGAGTACTGTGTGTTTTGTCATACTGAATCACACTCTCTATGAATTATCTACAGAGAGTTTAGAGATCCAAATATTGTTAGCAATCCCGAGTAAGAAACTCTCTCCAGATAAAAGAATATTTCCATATGTGACTGTACAGCTGAGGACCCAACAGACAAAGACTAGATGATCACATTTTTGAGTGTTGATGGCACAGAATACAGGAATGTTGTGGATGCCAGGGCATTGCTGGCTAAAATGTTCTTGGTGGTTGCTAAGGCATTGGTTGCTATGTACAGTGGAGTAGCTTTGTCATAAAAAGTGGTGGGAACAGTGGCATGATGGGTGGTTAGGCTGATTCAAGCTATTTTTTGTATGTAGGGTAAGCAGAGACTGGTGCAACTAGGTCTTAAATCGGACGGGATGAGCAAATTCTTGCACACGACTCAAATATCACACCTGTGTGCAGCAATGCTTGCACAGTATTGTGCATTCAGAGCTACATTTAAACCTGCCAATATACAGTTTGATGACCGAATGAGTCTGGTAGTGTATTTTCTAAGTCAAGTTTGCATTGTTGATCATTATTCAGATAAAAAATATTTTCTTTGCAGATAGAATGCGATTTCTGCAATTTAGAACACAATACAAAACAGAATTATCGCAAGCAATCCTCACTGCCATTGCATTAAAATGCAGCATATCATGGGATAAATGTTCCAAAACATTAACTATTATAATTGTATTTACAGCTTAAATTCATGTACATTTTTTACTTCATGATAATGATTTCATGTTATTTCTGTGCTGAACTAAATCCATGAGAGTAGCATATAGGGCTGCACAATTTGAGGGGGAAAATCTTTTTAATAAAAATTGTGACAATTTAGCAATTTAGAATGTAAAAATAACGTTTTATATATATATATATATATATATATATATACATATACATGAAAAAAAGTTTCCCCCTCAAATTGTGCAGCCCTATATGCTACTCTCATGGATTTAGTTCAGCACACAAATAACATGAAATCATTATCATGAAGTTAAAAAATTACATGAATTTAAGCTGTAAATACAATTATAATTATAAAAAATAATAATAATAAAAAATATATATACAGTATATATATATTCTCATTCAGAATCCTCATGTATTGAAATCTTCCTACTTACGAAGCTGTTTTATAGGCTATAGACAAAATATATATTCTATGATCTGCTTTGTAAAAAAAAAAAGAGGTGTTAAAGGGGTCATATGATGTTGCTAAAAAGAACATTATTTTGTGTATTTGGTGTAATTAAATGTGTTTATGCAGTTTAAGGTAAAAAAAAACACTATTTTCCACATACTGTACATTATTGTTTCTCCTCTATGCCCCGCCTTTCTGAAACACGTCGATTTTTACAAAGCTCATCGTTCTGAAAAGCAAGGTGTGCTCTGATTGGCCAGCTATCCAGTGCGTTGTGATTGGCCGAATACCTCAAGTGTGTGACGGAAATGTTATGTCCCTTACCATACTGTGATGCCGTGTCCAGGTGCGATGAGACAAAAACAATAAAACTCATTATAAACTAGGCATTTGTTGCATCCAGTGGGGACATAATTACAGATTATAATGACTTATACTGTCTTTTTAAACATAAAACCATGTCTGCATTTGTGATCGGAGAAATGACCAACAACAAGTGCTACTCTACACTGCTCAAAACTCACGTTTGAATCGTCAGTGGCAACGAAAAACACAGCGGCCTACCGTGAGGGGAAGCCCCGGCTTAGCGTGTGCTGAGGCCGGGATATGCAATTATGCAAATCTTCCCACATAGTGAGGTAGACATGTGGGGGCGTGTTAGAATGAGGTGTTTTAGGTAGGCGTGGCTGACTCTTAACTGTCTCGTTCCCTCGGGGAACCATGGTTACATACGTAACCTAGAGACGTTATTTATAGATTTCATTACAGATTTTCTGTAATGAAATTCTATAATAGGAGTCCGATCTACCATGACACACAAGGAAATATGTGACACAGATATTACAAAACCATACAAATAAAGTATTTCTTTATTATATAAGTCAGGGGTATTCAATTAAAGTTCCAAGGTGCGGCCTCTATATTTTCTTCCAAGCAGAGGTCCGAACAACAACATTTTTTTTTTTTTTTTTTTTTTACATGTATAGCATATTTACATTTAGATACATTCGAGACCATGTAACAGAAAAAAACACTATATCTGTTGGGGTTTTCCAAAAAATCTCAAATCTATTCTATGTTAATACTTTAGCCTACTTAAAAGCATTATCTAAAAACAATGTAGCTACAATAATCAAAACGTTATTATCTTGAGCAGAAAAGAAAGATAAGCAGTTTAGCAATTTCAAAGTTTAAGTTTTATCTTAGCCATCTAACAACAATTTTCCCAATTATAATTACATGATTCTTTTGAAATGTTCTTAGCCTACAGATTAATAATGCTAAATGTAGATCAGAAACTTCGCCACATCTGGTTTGAACAGTCAGTGTCATAGGTTACAGATAGATAAATAGATAGTATGAAAAATAACTATATTTGCAGCATTGTTGTTTTCTGCTATGTTTTGTTGTTTCTGTTGTTGTTAAAATAACTGTGTCACCCGCAGCTCTAAACTTGGTGCCGGTGTTCTGACAATTTGTGCTACCCACTCAGATTGTGCTACCTCCCATTAAAAAGATAGGTAACACAAATCGATAGTGAAAAATGCTACATACATTCATGTGGTTTGAGGATTTTTTTAATGTCCATACCTACCCCAACCCTAAACCTACCCATCCACACCTACCCTTACCCTTAAAACAATGCAAATATATTTTTGGTAGCACAATCTGATAGGTAACGTCAGTAGGTTTTGTCGGTACACCGGCGCGTGTCCGGAGAGAAAGCGCACGGAGCTGAAAGGGCTCGAATAAAGCGTGTTTGGCTTTTGATAAAAATACTAGAGGATATAGCGCTGAAAGATATTTACCATAAACGACCCTGAGCCTGACCTGACCACTTGTTATGTGATCCGCTGCGCTGTTTTGACGCACTGCTCACTTAAAATGGTGCTGTGTTATGTTTTTCGTTCTGATCGGCCTCCTTTAACTCTAACAGGTGCTCAAATTTCATTGGCCAATGGTGGCCATGTTTAACAAGATACCAGAATGTGCTGATAGAAAGCCATGGCACATTGTACATAGACAATTCATGCGATTTTTCAAGTCAATCGATCTAACGAATGCATAGTTATAGCCAGTTTTATGTGTTTGGCCTATCATAGCACCACATAGACGCACATCGAGTTTGGTGTAAATATCTCTTTCTGATGAAAAGTTATAGCTGTTTCAGGAAAAGTGGCCCAGCCTCTTTTGAACGTTTTGGCATTCCTCTGCGATGGTGAGTTGAAAACTCAACCTTTTTATATATATACTGTATATATATATATACATACAGGTGCATCTCAATAAATTAGAATGTCATGGAAAAGTTTATTTATTTCAGTAATTCAACTCAATTTGTGAAACTCGTGTATTAAATAAATTCAATGCACACAGACTGAAGTAGTTTAAGTCTTTAGTTCTTTTAATTGTGATGATTTTGGCTCACATTTAACAAAAACCCACCAATTCACGATATCAACAAATTAGAATACTTCATAAGACCAATAAAAAAAACATTTTTAGGGAATTGTTGGCCTTCTGGAAAGTATGTTCATTTACTGTACATGTACTCAATACTTGGTAGGGGCTCCTTTTGCTTTAATTACTGCCTCAATTTGGCGTGGCATGGAGGTGATCAGTTTGTGGCACTGCTGAGGTGGTATGGAAGCCCAGGTTTCTTTGACAGTGGCCTTCAGCTCACTAAACTCCGGCAAAGTTTTCATTCCAATGATCCAGTAAGCGAATGCATTCAAACAATCTGTCCAAAACAGCGTTAATATAAAGGAAACCAGGCTGATTACATCAGAGATTGCAGAGAAAACAGAGACTCGCATTGCGCTTTCAGTGAATTATGCATTCCAGTGTGTTTCGCTTTAAAACACAAGCTCTGTCATATTCTGTGATTGTCTCTGAAGACAGCGAGCCCTCACACGTCGCGCTGTGTGAAGTACAGACTGAATGGATTGTCAACACATCCCACCGCTGTATGGCCAGATGAGACGCAAACTACGTTTTCTCGACTGGATAACCTCTCGCTAGAAAGGTTTTGATGGATGAAGACTGCAATCAAGGTAAAGATGATTGCGGTGGCGTACAGGAGTCGTACAGTAAGCACGCATGAGTTATAATAATGCGTGTATGAGTGCTCTTGACACACTGATCTCACATTGTATTTGTGCACAGGCACAGACATTTCTGAACATTCACATTGTTTCCACACACATTCACGATAATGTTTTGATTTGTCATGTTTATGTTGCTGTGTTTAGTTATACGGAATGGATCCGTGTACAGTAGTAGATATATGCAGTAAGCAGGAGGTTGGTTTAGTGTAAAGAAGTGTTGCACTGTACACATACTATAAAATTCTGATTTTGTTTTCTTTCATATGTGCTTATATGGGCTCCTTAGCTCCTTATGTTCTTTGGTGTTCTTTTGGAGTTTCTAAGTGTAATTTTTTGGAAAGACATCTAAATTTATCTTGAAAAAAGCTTATTATGACAAAATAAACATTTGAATCAAGATAAATGGTCTATGCTTAATTTCATGAAGTGTGAAATTAATTGCGATTAATCACAGAAAACGTGTGTGATTAATTAGATTAAACATTTTAATCTATTGACAGCCCTAATATATACTGTATATATACTGTATATATATATATATATATATATATATATTCTTCTGTGTCATCACGTTCTATTAGCTCTACAGCTTCAGTTTCGGAACTTTCACACTTAGTAACACATACAGCTGTTCCCTCACCACAGTGCGACGGTGAAAAGGGACCTCTTTCAAACAGTGTCGGGTTCCGAACTTTGTTTTAACGACATGCACCGGTATTGCGGTATTTTAAAAATTCATATCATAACAAAAATAAACACCGTTATTCGGTATGAACCGGTATACTGCCCAGCACTAATATTCAGTGCATTTTTTATACGGACAAATACGACTGCTGCACTCACGTCTCACACAAGAGATGTATAGAAAGTAGGCCATGCCATTAACACATGCCATTAATTTTACAATCCTTAACGCATTAAAATAATTTAACGCAGTTAACGCAAAATTACTGAAGCACAATTTCTATTCTAACCCTTTAACCCAATTTTGCTACTCTGCTTGCGATCAGATCATTTTAAGCCACTAAACTCCGGCAAAGTTTTCATTCCAATGATCCAGTAAGCGAATGCATTCAAACAATCTGTCCAAAACAGCGTTAATATAAAGGAAACCAGGCTGATTACATCAGAGATTGCAGAGAAAACAGAGACTCGCATTGCGCTTTCAGTGAATTATGCATTCCAGTGTGTTTCGCTTTAAAACACAAGCTCTGTCATATTCTGTGATTGTCTCTGAAGACAGCGAGCCCTCACACGTCGCGCTGTGTGAAGTACAGACTGAATGGATTGTCAACACATCCCACCGCTGTATGGCCAGATGAGACGCAAACTACGTTTTCTCGACTGGATAACCTCTCGCTAGAAAGGTTTTGATGGATGAAGACTGCAATCAAGGTAAAGATGATTGCGGTGGCGTACAGGAGTCGTACAGTAAGCACGCATGAGTTATAATAATGCGTGTATGAGTGCTCTTGACACACTGATCTCACATTGTATTTGTGCACAGGCACAGACATTTCTGAACATTCACATTGTTTCCACACACATTCACGATAATGTTTTGATTTGTCATGTTTATGTTGCTGTGTTTAGTTATACGGAATGGATCCGTGTACAGTAGTAGATATATGCAGTAAGCAGGAGGTTGGTTTAGGGATTTTTTGGCATCTCCATGTGGTCCTGTTCGGTATCGCAACTTGACTTCTCTAAAATGTAAAGAAGCTCTTTGCTGTTGCACTGTACACATACTATAAAATTCTGATTTTGTTTTCTTTCATATGTGCTTATATGGGCTCCTTATATCATTTGGTTCTTTGGTGTTCTTTTGGAGTTTCTAAGTGTAATTTTTTGGAAAGACATCTAAATTTATCTTGAAAAAAGCTTATTATGACAAAATAAACATTTGAATCAAGATAAATGGTCTATGCTTAATTTCATGAAGTGTGAAATTAATTGCGATTAATCACAGAAAACGTGTGTGATTAATTAGATTAAACATTTTAATCTATTGACAGCCCTAATATATACTGTATATATACTGTATATATATATATATATATATATATATAATAGCAAATTTAATTGAAATGTTTGTAAATTGAAAGCACTGTTTACCTCATCACTTTGATAAAAGAGTGTGAATGCACTGCGGTGTGTGGACTGTGTGCACATAACACAGTTTAACTTTTTTAACACTTCCCATTATGTGTGTGGCAACGTTTATATATCAATCCCTCATTATCTAGTGTAAATGTTTTTTGTGTGTGTGTGTGTGTGTGTGTTACCTATATAAATAAAATTATGAAGCATGACAGATTAGAGATGCTTATCTGTTTTACGTGCTATTACAAGCTATCAGTAACTTTCAAAAAGTGGTGAGGACTCAAGTTCAAACATAAAACAGTAATAGCACATCTTTTCTATCACGTGTGTCCACAGCACAAATTAATTTACAAATATTCTGATATCAGGAACAACACAATGCTACTGGAGTCTGTTTTCACCATATCAGAAAGCACATCCGACATTACTGGAGCCTTTGAAAGTGAGATAAAGCATTGGAGGAATTCCACTGGCTGAGAGAGACAATTTTGGTTTAAAGAAACAAGCTGTAAGCAGGGGTGAGTCCACCTAGAGAAACTTGACTCCATCAGGGTGACACTCATGCATTTGTGCACATTCATGGTATGGTTTTCTCTATATTTCTGTGTTTTTGCAGTGTTTTTATTCTAATACTGATATTTTATTGTATTTCAATTAACAAATTAAATTAAATGTATTCAAATTTTAAAAGCTGAAAAACACTGAAGGGAACAAAGTTGGAGAAAATTGTGTGGAGTAAAATGTGTAATGGGGTCACAGTAATGCTCACTGTGTGTTTATGTGACACATTTGTATTACAGCTTTTTGTGCTTCAACAGCCATGTCACTCAACACCTGGAGACAGATTCTCTAGATCAGCCAGACACAGGCTGCTAATTCAAGGAGGTGTCTAATGTCAAAGGCTAGATGTGTGTGTGTGTGTTCTCTCACAAGTTGCGGTGTGTCCTGCAGCAGCGGTAGGAGCGTGGCCTCCAGGATGGCAGTCTGCTCTGAGCCAAGCCCTTGCCACAGAGACAGCAGCAGGATGAGGAGGTGAGTGGCGCTCCGCAAACGTGTAAAAGCTTGGATCAAACGCTCCCGGTTGTCTTCTGCTGCATCTGCTAATGCTATAACCTTACACAGAGACAGACAGACAGAAAGAGGGAGTTTCAAACATACAGTGGGTACGGAAAGTATTCAGACCCCCTTAAATTTTTCACTCTTTGTTATATTGCAGCCATTTGCTAAAATCATTTAAGTTCTTTTTTTTTCCTCATTAATGTACACACAGCACCCCATATTGACAGAAAAACACAGAATTGTTGACATTTTTGCAGATTTATTAAAAAAGAAAAACTGAAATATCACATGGTCCTACAACTAACTGCACAGATGTCCTATCTTTACAAAGTTCACAATTAAAGGGTTAGTTCACCCCAAAATAAAAATTAGCCCATAAATTACTCACCCTCAATGCATCCTATGTGTATATGACTTTCTTCTTTCAGACGAATCCAGTCGGAGTTATATAAAAAATTGGCTTTGAACTTTCAAGCTGTTTAATGCCAGTCAGCGGGTGTTGCGTTGCTTCAGTCCAAAAGATGTGAAATAAAAGACATCCATCCATAAAAAAAAGTTTCTGACACGGCTCTGGTGGGTGAACAAAGTCCTTCTGTAGCGAATTGATGCGTTTGGCATATTGGAAAATATGGTTATTTTGTAAGAATAATAACCATATTTAAAACGTAATAATAAATTTAATCTAGCTTGCGCTCACTATTGTACACAGAAGCAGCTCCGGGAGGATGACGTAGGACGCCGGCGTTGTGCATGCGCATGCGCCGCTCAGAAGTGATGCACGTGGAAACGCAGCGGAGAGATTAGAAGTACAAAACGAGGATTTGTAAAGAAGAATGTCGGAGGATTTCGATATAAGCCAAGAGGAGACTGGTTTTCCTTTGCTAAAGTAAGGAAACTTTGCTTCCTTTGCTCCTGTTAACAAACGGTTTTCATGAGACTCACCAGCGCATGCGCAACGCTGACCTCAGAGGTCATCCTCCCGGAGCTGCTTCCGTGTACAACTGTTGGCACAAGCTACATTACAGTGATTATTACGTTTTGAATATGGATATTTTTTCTTACAAAAACGCATTGATTCACTACAGGAGGCCTTTGTTCAGCCCCCGGAGCCGTGTGACACTTTTTTTTATGGATGGGCGCTTTTTATTTCACTACTTTTGGACTGAAGCAATGCAACACCCGCTGACTGGCATTAAACAGCTTGAAAGATCAAAGACAATTTTTTATATAACTCCGACTGGATTCGTCTGAAAGAAGAAAGTCATATACACCTAGGATGCATTGAGGGTGAGTAACTTATGGGCTAATTTTCATTTTTGGGTGAACTAACCCTTTAACATAAATATATAAAATAAACAAAAATTATATTTAGCAAAAAGAAAACTAAGCTTATTTTTAGGGCTTTTAAGATGCATTGCAGTATTATTTTGATGACAATTAGAGTATGCATTATGCTCCATCTCTTATCTTTAATAAAAAAAGAGTTTGCAAGAGTTTCTTTGAAATTGCCTTTATTCTCAGAGGTAATTCTCATTAGATTATCATTATTGTAGCAGTATTTAGCACTATTTAGAAGTCACGAGAATGAGAATGTGTAATCATCGTAAAAAATAATGTCATAATGCAAAGACTTTACTGTCTTAATGCAAAAAAAAAAAATATATATATATATATATAATTATTTAGATTGTGGAGTTAAATATGTCTTGGATATAGTCTGTAGAATTCACCCTAAGATGTCTCTTGTCATGAGCAAATTGAAAAATGAAGCAAGCCTTGATTGCGGGTAGAGTTGACCAATAGTGTTTTGCTTAATGCTGGTTTGCCTTTCTTTCTATCTTTTTTTAATACAGTTCAATGAAAAGTGGGATATGTGAGGCTGTTGAAAGAGAGAAATGAGCAAAGATAAACAGAACAAGGCAAAAGGGGGGAAAAAAATCACAAGAAACAGTGCTCCACAATATAAACGATAGCAAAAAGGTTAGCAAAAAAAACATTTAAAAAAGCCCATCACACAGGCCTGATAAAGTTATGCTCTCTGAGAGCACACCACACCTGTACAGTCAATCATACTTCGCCTGAAACCACAAGGCACAGAGCACAAAAAAACACACTGAAACTGTGTCTGAGAGAGACATCTGCTATTAAAGATCAGTGTGTATTGATAAAAAGGTCTCAACAGCCAATATAAATAGACCTTCAGTGAAGGAGCTTTTGTGAGTGCGAGTACAAGAGTTGATTGATGCCAGCTGAGCAAAAACAAAAGCACATTTAACGGGAGAGAGAAAGAACTACTACACAAAGTAGAGAAAGTCCAGAATAGGTAAACACCCTTGAGAAAAGCTGTAAGACAGTTCTTGAACTTGCTCAGTGAAGAACAATATATTCAAATACTGAGTTTTGGCTGAATGTATTTAGGCACACTATGCGAGAGAATAATACAAACTTCCTTTTCTCTTTATCTAAGTACCTTATTCAAAGCAGAAATTGAAAAAAGGAAGTGGGTTTTCATTATGTACAATGTTAAGTATCACTTAAGATGAGTTAGATTAGAAACCACTATCTTGAAGAGCTCAAATTTGCTGTTGGTTAGAAAAGAACAGACATGAAACAGCTGGCAGACCGTTCGACCCATCAGTGTGGTCACCACTTACCCATGGGCACATTCTACACAAATTATATACTCTAAGAATACCCCAAACCATTTTGAAATATAACATTTCAAGCCCAAAACAAACCCCAGCCAATGCCAAAGACAGGCAAGAAAATACTTTATTCCCTGAGGGATGTAGCCAAATATGGAGAGACTATATATCTGTGCTGTCAGAATAAACAGATTTTTTTTATATAGTTCTTCGTGGGATGTCAGTAGTCAGTGGTCCTTTTTACATCTTCAGAAGAACAAGAGCTGTTGAAATATAGCACTTCACTGATGAATCTGTCGTCATCAGACTTGAGCTCCAAAATAACATAACACTCTTGAAAAAGCATCAGCAACCTGGAGCCATGGAGCCTATTTGCCGGATAGTGGTGAAGAGCAGGGGCATCGTGCACCTTTGAGAATCCACAAGTGAAAGCCACTTTGGTGTCCTGGGCAAGACAAGATATGTCAAAAGGAGGATAAAAACTATTTTTAAAAAGAGCACAATACCTTTTAATTTGGGTGTAAATCAAATGGAGCCACCAAATTTAGATTTATGACTACTGACACTATAATGAAAAACCACAGTCATGCAGAATTAATTTTCAAAGAAAGATTTTTAGTTTTTTTAAAGTTGGCTCTAAAATCTCAAAGGCCACGTGCCGTTTTTTTTTTATAACAATGCATTGTAAATGTCTTTACTATTACTTTAGATCAATTTAAAGCATCCTTGCTGAATAAAATATTAATTTCTTTTAACACACACTCACACACACATCTTGAACAGTAGTGTACAAATATATGGAAGTTTTGTGGACCCAATTTTAGTGGCTGAATAAAGGGTTCAAGAGGTCAACCTGCCATATCTACAATTTTCACAATGAAGACACTATGTATTTGAACACATTTATGCCACTAATTAATGACTAAATGTAAACAATTTATTAACCAAAATTAGGTATAAAACAACCTTTCATTTAGAAAAGTTTTTTTTTTCACAATATGAAACAATCAAAAATGTTAATATAGCTCATCATAAATATGCTATAGCTGGTTACTGAATGTGTGTGTGTGTGTGTGAGAATGGCTCCTGTGTGGAAGGAAAGCCAGAAGGTTGATGACAAACAGATATGCATCTGTACCAGCAAGCGATCCTAGACAGTTACCACTGTTGTTTTTAGTCATGGCGCAGAGATTACATTGAGATGGATAAAGACATGCTGGCAAAGACAATTCTTGTTTATAAACTTGTCCATTGAAGAGAGTTAAGTAAGACTAAGGGTATGATAGTATCTGGCAACCCATAGAGACAACTAAGATGCCTTATCAGCTGGCTCAGATCTGATAAATATGCCACTCCATGTTTCTTGTGTTCTGTCTTCCTGGGAAAAGTTCATTATCCACCTTTTCCCTCACTTCTCCATGGGTGAAACCACTGCAGTGAGAGAGACTTCCTGTTGGATGCTCCATACTTCCATTTAGTCAACAATAAACCAGACAGCTTTTAGGCAGAAAACTGAAAAAATCTTCTGCCTAGCTTGATAAGAACATTGATACATTTCTCATTGTAAAGCTGTTGAAATGCTGTAACTTTCTGTCCACAAAAATGTCTCAAATGTGCGCTTAATAAGCAATTCAAACTCAGAGCACCTGGAAATTGTTTATTGTGAACCAAACTGCTCAAAACACTTTATGAGTTGCATATTCACTTTGAAGCACAATGCCTTTCAACAAATAAGCAACAGACATATGTTGCTTCTTGCACATTTTGCAACACCTTCAAAGTGAAATGGTCAAGTGGTGCTGAAAAAGTGTTCAGGTTTTTTGTGAAACAGATGAACATAAATCTTGAAATGTTTTATTATTGTTGTTGATGTACGTATTGTGGCATTTTGGAAACTGAAAAATCTAATGCATTTGGAATATAAAGTACCACCTACACTAAACCCTACCCTAAACCTAACCAATAGAGATAAAAACATATTTTCCACATTTTAGCCTGCTTTTACGAGTGTTTGGACTGTTTAGCTTGACTCATGTTTCAAATGACTCAGGTGCTGAAGTGCAACGATGTACCAGGTGAGCTACCAAGCGAGTTTACCACATCAGCAAACCCATGCTTACATATGAAGCTAGTCACAAATTATGCACTATGGCACAATGATTTCAGGTCATAACACAGTATTGTGCAAGGAACCACAAAAAAAAAAAAATTAATGGACAATTGATAATATTGAGTGATAATTTCCCTTTGTAATTTAAATATGTGTGAAAAGGAATAAAAGGTAAAAAAAACATTAATGATGTGTGTGCGGAAAACATCACAGTTTCGTGGTTTGAATTAATGAGTTCTTAAGTACCCCAGGGCTCTGCTCTGGGACCCTTCCCATTCCACCATAACATGACAGGCTTGCAGTGTGATATTTGACCCTTTTTGTACTAAAATTCAATGCCTTTTATAGTTGTTTTATTCACTCGTTTTAGGCAGATAGATTTGTATACACACACAGCCATGCAACATCTATGATCGAGGATACTCTTTCACGGTTCATACCAAAACAGATAAAGGAGATCTTAACTGGTCTCAATGCCATAAAAAACCTGCCACCACATAACGATGTATGTAGGTAAAGGAAGTGGCATGAAAAGCTTAACAATACATTTTGGAATTAGGTACTTCAACTTATTCAACTTCTGTCAAGCAATTGAAGAAAGAAGACCAGCATTTGGGCAAGATTTCAGGGATATATGGCACGGTTGTTTGTGTATTCATGGCTAGGTTACTCGCGGTTCCATATATAGAAGCCATGAGTCTACAAACAGCCCTTTAATTACTGTGAGCTTTCTCTAGTCATTTCAGCAGACACAATCCAACAGTCTATAATCAACAGTTAAACCTCACCTCCCAGGCAGAAACCAGCCCACCTCCATACACTGACCCCCCTGAAGTAATGACAACCTGTCATTTATACTCACGAATATAAAACCAGGAGAAAGATTAACTATATGCAGACAAAATAATGTAAACATGGGAGCTGAATCAAGAAAGAGTTCATGAAAACGTTACTGTTATCGCAATACTTTACATTTACAATAACAATTGCAAATGCAGCTGCAAAGATTAGTTGCATAAAATTGATAGTTAATTATTTGCTTTCATCAGCGATAAAATAATTATGACTTAAGACAATATGTTTGAGTTTTCAATGCAACTTGAGGCAACGGGTTCTCAAGTTATCAAATAGCTAGAGATTATAATGCTGGTAAATCAGTCCCATATACCTCAAGACTAGTCAATGTGTTTGGAAATTACAGCCAGTCAATCCAGAAAAAGTAACAAGTCTCCACATTAGTTCCTGCATATGCACAGGTTTACATTTTCCAGAGAAAGGAATAATTTTCCTTAAAATAACATGATTTCTACATTCCCCAGAACAGGCATCAATCACTCATCAAAACAACTGGATGGATGAAAAAAATGGAATGAGACCATTGGGTAAGAAAGCTAGGTTGATTTGACCTAATTGTAACCCAATGGTGATGGTTTAGGATACGAATACCACTTTGTCTATTCATGTTTGCAGTGCTCTTGATGTAATTGAAGCAGAAGAGAAAGATAACGTTGAAATTCCCAGTTGTGAGGAACATGTTCTTTGAAATCTGGAAATTTTGTTTGAGATTTTTCTCTCTTACCAATGAACGGTGAGCTGGACCTGAAAAAGCCGGAATGACACTTGAAAATGAAGAGGGTAAAAATCCTGTTGATTTGCTATAATACATAGTTTATTCACAACTTCCAGTGAATATTAAAGGCCTTCAGTCTGGGACTTTCTCAACATCTGATGATTTATCTATAGCGGGACTAGTTTTGTTGTTGAAAGAAAAAATACAAATAACTAGGGGTGCATCGATACAACTTTTTCCAGTACTCGCCCGATACCGATACTTTTATTTTTGGTACTTGTCGATACCGAGTACCGATACCAATATTTTTATTGCATTTGTACATTTTTTAAATATTGGGTACAGAAACCAAAAGAGTATGTATAATGTTAGTTGGTTAACTTTATTTATCAAATAGATACAGTCAAACCTAAATTTATTCAGACACCTTCAACATTTCTCACATTATCACAGTTTATTCGCTATAGTTTAGAAAATGGAAATAAAATATAACAAGAACTCAGAGTTAAATGGAGTCAGAACAAATTCAGCTTGATAACGTTAGATAACTTTGATAGAAAGGTACTATATAATAGCATTAGAGCTGCTCCATTGCAGCGGCTTAGTATTGTAATCACGCGCTTTGCTGTAATAATGCAGCGAACCACTAGTTATAAATCTCCTAACTGTGATATTTTCAGAAATAGAAGTCGCGTTTTTTTTCATCTGAAACGTGCTGCGATTTATATTCCAAAGCCACTCATATAATGCAGAAACACTCAAGCAAGCAAAACACGCGCAACGTGTGCACGTATTTGTACTGCTGCAGAATAGTACAGCCTAGCGCATTTCACACAGGCATACACGACTTTCAGGCGAAAGTGAATCTAGCAGCCTAAGGTTAAAAATAAATGACATTTATAGTGAATGCCCCTATAAATGGTCTTATTTTTACGATTTAGTTTTAATCCAAATGATGCGTGTGCTAAGTGAGTGAACATCAAAGATCACACAACAGAAGTGAGCGCGCACTCGCTCTCTCTCTCTCTCTCTACCGTCAAGTAACTTGTGCATTGTTTTACTTACTTGTTTTTGACGTATCCGACCGAACTAAGAACTTTCCAGTGATGTCTGTGAGAAAGGTATATTCACTCAACAAGCTCGCGCATCTGCGCCGCCGCGTGCTCAATCCACTCAGCGTGATTTGCTTATCAACTCGCGCACATCAGCTATACAGGCGTTAATACTGAATGTTTAACATTATATTCATTGCATACATATACTTCGTAGACATCCTTAATCTCTAATAACTCCATTCTGCTATCTGTTGTTCTGTTGTCGGTGTTTCATTGTCTGAATATGGCACTGATCACATGCTGTGTGGTATCGGCGTTTGGTATCGGGGCATTTTAACGAGTATGAGTACGAGTACAGGAGCTCAGTATCGGGCCCGATACCGATACCAGTAGGTATCGGTGCATCCCTACAAATAACTAACATAAAAATAACTACATTTGGTTTCAAAAGCAAGTTATTCAGTATTTAATAAAAAAAATGTTTACCAATAAGCTGTATAACTGTTGATTTCCCATTCTTCATTGTTGTTGCCTGTTTGCTTTTGCCTGTTTTTTGTTCACTTTTGGATATTTATGTATCAACAATCATTGAGTCAAACATTTAAACCAGGGTTCCACAATAAGCGGCCGGTGGGCCACATCTGGCCCGTGAGAGAAAAAAGTTTGGCCCGCGCTAATTTCAAATAATGTGGCATGAAAATTCAAACGCAGCATCAAAAAGCAACATTAACTTACATCGTGTCTACAACGGACGTGAGTGGCGCGGCGTGACGCAATAAAATACAATAGAACTCGTTATAATCAGTGATGCTGTCTTGGATGTGGCGCAACACGACAAATCCCTGACAGTAAACTGCTGACTCGTTCTATTTATAACGTACTGACACAATGTTCAAATGATTTGTAATGCTTTGTCGCATTCAGTGTAGATACGATGTGACCGCAAAAACATGGCGAGTGTGTAGAAAAGAAATGTGGACACGGAAAATAGATTATTCAGTGAGAGATTTATTTTGAGTGAGTGAGTGAGTGAGTGACTGATGTCTTTGTTGTGGAATACACATGTTGGATCGCAGTGAGTTCGCAGTTTTAAAGTACAAGTTTGCTTTAATTTATTTTCAAGATCTTAGGTAAAATATCTATTGTTGCTTTCACTACGGCTATAAAGATAACTTTATATAAAAGATAAATAATATTCAAACTCACATTAGACACTTTTATCATTGAATAAAGCACATAATCATTACCACAGATTATCACTGTTATATTTTGTATGTTGTTCCTGCCGCGACGTCGCAGAAAATAAAAATTTTCCTAAAATAGAATCCCATGTCGCTTATTGTCACGTGTCGTTGTCGCGGATGGTTAGGACAAAAACTACATGGAAAAGATACTTTTTATCTTTCATCATTGCATGGGTCAAAATGATTGATTTTTATTTTATGCCAAAAATCATTAGGATATTTAGTAAATTTCCTACTGTAAATATATTAAAACTTAATTTTTGATTAGTAATATGCATTGCTAAGAACTTCATTTGGACAACTTTAAAGGCGTTTTTCTCAACATTTTGATTTTTTTACACCCTCAGATTCCAGATATTCAAATAGTTGTATCTCGGCCAAATATTGTCCTATCCTAACAAACCACACCAATATGATGTATAACTCTCAGTTTCAGAAAAATGTACCCTTATGACTGGTTTTGTGGACCAGGGTCAAATTTTTTGTTTGTTCATTTGTTTTTAATATTCAACAAGCAAAGTTATTCTATATCTAAATAAAAAAATGTTCATAATTGTTTGAATAAAACAGACTACTGGGGAAAAACATCTGAATATTCATCTTGTGACCATTTTGTGATTATTTTAACAAAAGCAACAATAATATAATAATTGTAATAATAATAACAATTATATAGGGGTAAATTTAGGATAGTAAATATTATATAATTATATAGTATTATATATATATATATCAGTGGCCCTTGGCTTGGTATTGTTGGCAGAATTCGGCCCTCGGCGAAAACTAATTGAGGAACCCTGATTTAAACCAACCCAGCTGAGTAAAAAAAACAAGCGTTGTTTTATTTTTATTTATTTTTTTACCCAGTGCTGGGTTGCCAGAATGACCCAACGTTTTTTAGACTGTTTCATCTTGAAGACTAATGAAATTTGCTGTTGTATAAGCTGTTCTCAAATTAAAAAAAATGTTTGATGATCAGATTCTATATGCATGTCTGTGTGTGTGTTTACAGTTAATTCTGTAGTATCTGGCTAAAAAAGTGCTTTAAAAGAAACCAAGTCAATATGAAATCAAAATGAACCTATTTAATTTGTTAATACATCTTATCTAGTCTCATTTTAAATGATTTATAAGTCATTCCAAAGACAAAAAATCCACTTGTTCTGCCTCTTCCTTCCAACCACCTGCCACATTTGATTTTTAAAATATGCAAATATGTTACCTATACTCTACACACAAATTATATTTTATACTACATCCAGATTCAGTGTAACAAAGAACAGACAATAATACTTATTCTCTGTCTTAACTCTGTCATATACAAGCAGCAAATAGAAAGTGAAAGATAAATCAATTGTTCCCTTAAAGGTTTGGCTTTATGCAGAGATGAAGATAAATTGTGCAGAGGACACAACTCCAAACAAACAGTGTGCATTTACTTTTTTGGCTCAACTGCTTGGAGGGGAGATAACACAAGCTTTTAAGTCAGAATCAACAGTAGCCAAAGACAATGGGGTCACGTATGATGTAGAAAGCTTTTGATTTTGGGTTTAGATTCAGCCTGAAGAATTCTGCTATCTTCTACTTTTAAGTTAAAGATCAAGAGCACATGAAATTAATATTTTTGTTTTTTATGAAGGTAATTTGATGGTCATTTGTTTTGAGTAGCCTCCATGCACTCCATGCATGATCTGTAGCCACTAATGGTATCCAATTGAAATATCATAAGTACTGTTACTTCAGTACCAAGCTGACATTAACATACTGTACCATAAAATACCAGTCCAGAACCAAGTGCTGACTAAATTCATTATTCAAGTACTGTCTCACAGGTGGCTCCTTCAGGACACAACATGGTCAAAAATAGCTGAAAATAGCTTTCTCTTATTTTTTCTTGGTCATTCATTCAAAATATTTTTCTTCAAAAAATTGAACCTTTAAAGTTTTTTGACCTTATAATTTTTTTAAGATAGTCATTATTGACAAAGTATACATGCATCAACACTTAACCCCTCTTCATTTAGAACATTATACACTCGGGTATATTTCACATTTTCTTAATCTAAAAAAAAATAGAAAATGTACGTTTTATTCCTAGTTCAATGACTCCTAAATAAACTGTATTAGTCTCAAGGTCGTATACCACACATCTTTTAAATAACACGCTTGGAGCAATATCATAATGAAATGTTTGAGAAGCACAGCCTCCTTAAGTGCACATGCAAAAGCCAACATTATCTCTCTGAATACTACACCATGTCTTTTAATTTCTTGGTGTCTTCTCATTGACTAATGTCCACTTCAGACACTTACAGAACTTGAGAAACAGCAATATTTAAAGGTCTGACATGCTGAACATCAGCCGCTCAGGGCAGATTCACTGGCTTAGGTGTATCAGAAGATAAAATAAATTGTGCAGGCAGGACAATTGAGCAGTGATACCAATGATATCAACTGAAATACAGAAATTGAAGCAACAGGTCGCTGTCTCACAGTGCACTAGATGTTGTTCACTATTATCCACAGTAACTCCCACAAACAATTTGAGTAAAAAGTAAATTTCCCAAGTCACCCTGACAACACAGAAATAAATTGTTACTGGCACCTTGCCAGATGCAAGTGCACTTCCTGAGACAAAATTTGAAAGTGACCGTGTACAGAGTCCACTGAAAAAACTGAGGTGCAGAAATGCCAGCTCTGCTTTCCCAGCACCTCCTGTAAGAGGACTGAAAATCTGGCAGGCACTCAAGCGCTCTGCTAACTGCTTCGACCCAAACCGGAGCCTTGCTCAAAGGCGAATAAAACCAAAATCCCAAGCAGCTGTCATGACTGACTCTGTGCCAAAGGCTACAGGTGGTCCTACTGAACGCCTCCCACACAGTCAAGAGTATACATTTCACACTGAGCTAATATGTGAGAGTAAAATAAACTAAATAAAAATGCACTGAATTTTCATTTCGTGCCGACTTTAAAGGCAGCAGCTTATCAGCACAATCTGCAACACCTGTTCTTCCCCTCACTTTATTGGTTTGCTCTCTATTTATTGCCCTTCTGTCTTGTGCCAGATTGTTGTTTGCCTTTGTGCTTGCACCTTTTCACCCTATTCCCCCGTTTATTCCTGACAATCAGTCTTCTGGTTCTTGTTGGTTTTCTGGTTTCTGCCAGTTCCTTTTACTCAGCCCACTCAACTGGGCTTCAATTCAGCTCCTTTCTGATTCAGTCCGCCTTGTCTGCCAGCCCACACTCTTAAAAATAAAGAAGCTTGAAAGGTTCTTCACAGCGATGCCATTGAAAAACCATTTTTGGTTCCACAAATAACCATTCAGTCAAAGGTTCTTTAAAGAACCATCTCTTTCTTACCTTTTTATAATCTTAAGAACCTTCTTTCACCACAAAGAACCTTTTGTAAAACAGAAAGGTTCTTCAGATTTTTTATGGAACCATTTAGACAAAAAGGTTTTTGACGTATCCGACCGAACTACAAACTTTCCAGTGATGTCTGTGAGAAAGGTATATTCACTCAACAAGCTCGCGCATCTGCGCCGCCGCGTGCTCAATCCACTCAGCGTGATTTGCTTATCAACTCGCGCACATCAGCTATACAGGCGTTAATACTGAATGTTTAACATTATATTCATTGCATACATATACTTCGTAGACATCCTTAATCTCTAATAACTCCATTCTGCTATCTGTTGTTCTGTTGTCGGTGTTTCATTGTCTGAATATGGCACTGATCACATGCTGTGTGGTATCGGCGTTTGGTATCGGGGCATTTTAACGAGTATGAGTACGAGTACAGGAGCTCAGTATCGGGCCCGATACCGATACCAGTAGGTATCGGTGCATCCCTACAAATAACTAACATAAAAATAACTACATTTGGTTTCAAAAGCAAGTTATTCAGTATTTAATAAAAAAAATGTTTACCAATAAGCTGTATAACTGTTGATTTCCCATTCTTCATTGTTGTTGCCTGTTTGCTTTTGCCTGTTTTTTGTTCACTTTTGGATATTTATGTATCAACAATCATTGAGTCAAACATTTAAACCAGGGTTCCACAATAAGCGGCCGGTGGGCCACATCTGGCCCGTGAGAGAAAAAAGTTTGGCCCGCGCTAATTTCAAATAATGTGGCATGAAAATTCAAACGCAGCATCAAAAAGCAACATTAACTTACATCGTGTCTACAACGGACGTGAGTGGCGCGGCGTGACGCAATAAAATACAATAGAACTCGTTATAATCAGTGATGCTGTCTTGGATGTGGCGCAACACGACAAATCCCTGACAGTAAACTGCTGACTCGTTCTATTTATAACGTACTGACACAATGTTCAAATGATTTGTAATGCTTTGTCGCATTCAGTGTAGATACGATGTGACCGCAAAAACATGGCGAGTGTGTAGAAAAGAAATGTGGACACGGAAAATAGATTATTCAGTGAGAGATTTATTTTGAGTGAGTGAGTGAGTGAGTGACTGATGTCTTTGTTGTGGAATACACATGTTGGATCGCAGTGAGTTCGCAGTTTTAAAGTACAAGTTTGCTTTAATTTATTTTCAAGATCTTAGGTAAAATATCTATTGTTGCTTTCACTACGGCTATAAAGATAACTTTATATAAAAGATAAATAATATTCAAACTCACATTAGACACTTTTATCATTGAATAAAGCACATAATCATTACCACAGATTATCACTGTTATATTTTGTATGTTGTTCCTGCCGCGACGTCGCAGAAAATAAAAATTTTCCTAAAATAGAATCCCATGTCGCTTATTGTCACGTGTCGTTGTCGCGGATGGTTAGGACAAAAACTACATGGAAAAGATACTTTTTATCTTTCATCATTGCATGGGTCAAAATGATTGATTTTTATTTTATGCCAAAAATCATTAGGATATTTAGTAAATTTCCTACTGTAAATATATTAAAACTTAATTTTTGATTAGTAATATGCATTGCTAAGAACTTCATTTGGACAACTTTAAAGGCGTTTTTCTCAACATTTTGATTTTTTTACACCCTCAGATTCCAGATATTCAAATAGTTGTATCTCGGCCAAATATTGTCCTATCCTAACAAACCACACCAATATGATGTATAACTCTCAGTTTCAGAAAAATGTACCCTTATGACTGGTTTTGTGGACCAGGGTCAAATTTTTTGTTTGTTCATTTGTTTTTAATATTCAACAAGCAAAGTTATTCTATATCTAAATAAAAAAATGTTCATAATTGTTTGAATAAAACAGACTACTGGGGAAAAACATCTGAATATTCATCTTGTGACCATTTTGTGATTATTTTAACAAAAGCAACAATAATATAATAATTGTAATAATAATAACAATTATATAGGGGTAAATTTAGGATAGTAAATATTATATAATTATATAGTATTATATATATATATATCAGTGGCCCTTGGCTTGGTATTGTTGGCAGAATTCGGCCCTCGGCGAAAACTAATTGAGGAACCCTGATTTAAACCAACCCAGCTGAGTAAAAAAAACAAGCGTTGTTTTATTTTTATTTATTTTTTTACCCAGTGCTGGGTTGCCAGAATGACCCAACGTTTTTTAGACTGTTTCATCTTGAAGACTAATGAAATTTGCTGTTGTATAAGCTGTTCTCAAATTAAAAAAAATGTTTGATGATCAGATTCTATATGCATGTCTGTGTGTGTGTTTACAGTTAATTCTGTAGTATCTGGCTAAAAAAGTGCTTTAAAAGAAACCAAGTCAATATGAAATCAAAATGAACCTATTTAATTTGTTAATACATCTTATCTAGTCTCATTTTAAATGATTTATAAGTCATTCCAAAGACAAAAAATCCACTTGTTCTGCCTCTTCCTTCCAACCACCTGCCACATTTGATTTTTAAAATATGCAAATATGTTACCTATACTCTACACACAAATTATATTTTATACTACATCCAGATTCAGTGTAACAAAGAACAGACAATAATACTTATTCTCTGTCTTAACTCTGTCATATACAAGCAGCAAATAGAAAGTGAAAGATAAATCAATTGTTCCCTTAAAGGTTTGGCTTTATGCAGAGATGAAGATAAATTGTGCAGAGGACACAACTCCAAACAAACAGTGTGCATTTACTTTTTTGGCTCAACTGCTTGGAGGGGAGATAACACAAGCTTTTAAGTCAGAATCAACAGTAGCCAAAGACAATGGGGTCACGTATGATGTAGAAAGCTTTTGATTTTGGGTTTAGATTCAGCCTGAAGAATTCTGCTATCTTCTACTTTTAAGTTAAAGATCAAGAGCACATGAAATTTATATTTTTGTTTTTTATGAAGGTAATTTGATGGTCATTTGTTTTGAGTAGCCTCCATGCACTCCATGCATGATCTGTAGCCACTAATGGTATCCAATTGAAATATCATAAGTACTGTTACTTCAGTACCAAGCTGACATTAACATACTGTACCATAAAATACCAGTCCAGAACCAAGTGCTGACTAAATTCATTATTCAAGTACTGTCTCACAGGTGGCTCCTTCAGGACACAACATGGTCAAAAATAGCTGAAAATAGCTTTCTCTTATTTTTTCTTGGTCATTCATTCAAAATATTTTTCTTCAAAAAATTGAACCTTTAAAGTTTTTTGACCTTATAATTTTTTTAAGATAGTCATTATTGACAAAGTATACATGCATCAACACTTAACCCCTCTTCATTTAGAACATTATACACTCGGGTATATTTCACATTTTCTTAATCTAAAAAAAAATAGAAAATGTACGTTTTATTCCTAGTTCAATGACTCCTAAATAAACTGTATTAGTCTCAAGGTCGTATACCACACATCTTTTAAATAACACGCTTGGAGCAATATCATAATGAAATGTTTGAGAAGCACAGCCTCCTTAAGTGCACATGCAAAAGCCAACATTATCTCTCTGAATACTACACCATGTCTTTTAATTTCTTGGTGTCTTCTCATTGACTAATGTCCACTTCAGACACTTACAGAACTTGAGAAACAGCAATATTTAAAGGTCTGACATGCTGAACATCAGCCGCTCAGGGCAGATTCACTGGCTTAGGTGTATCAGAAGATAAAATAAATTGTGCAGGCAGGACAATTGAGCAGTGATACCAATGATATCAACTGAAATACAGAAATTGAAGCAACAGGTCGCTGTCTCACAGTGCACTAGATGTTGTTCACTATTATCCACAGTAACTCCCACAAACAATTTGAGTAAAAAGTAAATTTCCCAAGTCACCCTGACAACACAGAAATAAATTGTTACTGGCACCTTGCCAGTTGCAAGTGCACTTCCTGAGACAAAATTTGAAAGTGACCGTGTACAGAGTCCACTGAAAAAACTGAGGTGCAGAAATGCCAGCTCTGCTTTCCCAGCACCTCCTGTAAGAGGACTGAAAATCTGGCAGGCACTCAAGCGCTCTGCTAACTGCTTCGACCCAAACCGGAGCCTTGCTCAAAGGCGAATAAAACCAAAATCCCAAGCAGCTGTCATGACTGACTCTGTGCCAAAGGCTACAGGTGGTCCTACTGAACGCCTCCCACACAGTCAAGAGTATACATTTCACACTGAGCTAATATGTGAGAGTAAAATAAACTAAATAAAAATGCACTGAATTTTCATTTCGTGCCGACTTTAAAGGCAGCAGCTTATCAGCACAATCTGCAACACCTGTTCTTCCCCTCACTTTATTGGTTTGCTCTCTATTTATTGCCCTTCTGTCTTGTGCCAGATTGTTGTTTGCCTTTGTGCTTGCACCTTTTCACCCTATTCCCCCGTTTTTTCCTGACAATCAGTCTTCTGGTTCTTGTTGGTTTTCTGGTTTCTGCCAGTTCCTTTTACTCAGCCCACTCAACTGGGCTTCAATTCAGCTCCTTTCTGATTCAGTCCGCCTTGTCTGCCAGCCCACACTCTTAAAAATAAAGAAGCTTGAAAGGTTCTTCACAGCGATGCCATTGAAAAACTTTTTTGGTTCCACAAATAACCATTCAGTCAAAGGTTCTTTAAAGAACCATCTCTTTCTTACCTTTTTATAATCTTAAGAAGCTTCTTTTCGCCACAAAGAAGTTCTTTATGGAACCATTTAGACAAAAAGGTTCTTCTATGGCATCGTGAAGCACCTTTATTTTTAAGACTGCATACTAGCCCCTGGCTTTGACCTACCCTGACTAGGCATGGGCCGATTACCGGTATTAAGGTATACCGCGATTTGAAAATGTCAGGGTTTCAAAACCACTAACATTTTCCGTTATACCATTCCTGCGGTATGCGCTGTTTTTCATATCTCCTCAAAGACTTTTCACCCTATTCCCCCGTTTATTCCTGACAATCAGTCTTCTGGTTCTTGTTGGTTTTCTGGTTTCTGCCAGTTCCTTTTACTCAGCCCACTCAACTGGGCTTCAATTCAGCTCCTTTCTGATTCAGTCCGCCTTGTCTGCCAGCCCACACTCTTAAAAATAAAGAAGCTTGAAAGGTTCTTCACAGCGATGCCATTGAAAAACCATTTTTGGTTCCACAAATAACCATTCAGTCAAAGGTTCTTTAAAGAACCATCTCTTTCTTACCTTTTTATAATCTTAAGAGGCTTCTTTTCGCCACAAAGAAGTTCTTTATGGAACCATTTAGACAAAAAGGTTCTTCTATGGCATCGTGAAGCACCTTTATTTTTAAGACTGCATACTAGCCCCTGGCTTTGACCTACCCTGACTAGGCATGGGCCGATTACCGGTATTAAGGTATACCGCGATTTGAAAATGTCAGGGTTTCAAAACCACTAACATTTTCCGTTATACCATTCCTGCGGTATGCGCTGTTTTTCATGTCTCCTCAAAGACTGAAAGTGTAGGAATCCATCAGGTTGAGTGCAGTGTAGAAAGTAACATGCTCCCTCCCCCTCCTGTTGGTGCGAGCGAGTGGTCAGTCACGTGTGTGTATGACAACCGAAGGAGCTTCCCCTGGAACTTACGCGATCGGCAGCTGGCCGTTTATTGTTTTATTGCAGCCAATCTCTGTTCTGGACTTGCACAAACTGCATTGCAATGCATATAATTTTCCAAATGTCATTTATGTGAAAATATGTAGTATGTAAACGCCCGTTAACAGGCCAGAGATGCTGAAGACAGACGCACAGAGAAAAATACTGTAGCAGGCAGATCACTCACTGTTCATGATGCATGAACTATTGGAAGAAAATCCTAAATATTGATTTGGGGGTTTATATGAATGTGTTTCTGAGGGGAACTGACTGTCTTCAGAAACATTTAGATGGTATTTTCTTTTCATCTCGTCTTTGTATAATTCACATTAAAGTCAGCATGAAACAGAAGTAGCAATTGCCTTTTTTTCTCTACTGTGACGTCTATCCGAGTGAAACGGCATTGTTGTTTGCCTTTGTGCTTGCACCTTTTCACCCTATTCCCCCGTTTTTTCCTGACAATCAGTCTTCTGGTTCTTGTTGGTTTTCTGGTTTCTGCCAGTTCCTTTTACTCAGCCCACTCAACTGGGCTTCAATTCAGCTCCTTTCTGATTCAGTCCGCCTTGTCTGCCAGCCCACACTCTTAAAAATAAAGAAGCTTGAAGGTTCTTCACAGCGATGCCATTGAAAAACCATTTTTGGTTCCACAAATAACCATTCAGTCAAAGGTTCTTTAAAGAACCATCTCTTTCTTACCTTTTTATAATCTTAAGAAGCTTCTTTTCGCCACAAAGAAGTTCTTTATGGAACCATTTAGACAAAAAGGTTCTTCTATGGCATCGTGAAGCACCTTTATTTTTAAGACTGCATACTAGCCCCTGGCTTTGACCTACCCTGACTAGGCATGGGCCGATTACCGGTATTAAGGTATACCGCGATTTGAAAATGTCAGGGTTTCAAAACCACTAACATTTTCCGTTATACCATTCCTGCGGTATGCGCTGTTTTTCATATCTCCTCAAAGACTGAAAGTGTAGGAATCCATCAGGTTGAGTGCAGTGTAGAGAGTAACATGCTCCCTCCCCCTCCTGTTGGTGCGAGCGAGTGGTCAGTCACGTGTGTGTATGACAACCGAAGGAGCTTCCCCTGGAACTTACGCGATCGGCAGCTGGCCGTTTATTGTTTTATTGCAGCCAATCTCTGTTCTGGACTTGCACAAACTGCATTGCAATGCATATAATTTTCCAAATGTCATTTATGTGAAAATATGTAGTATGTAAACGCCCGTTAACAGGCCAGAGATGCTGAAGACAGACGCACAGAGAAAAATACTGTAGCAGGCAGATCACTCACTGTTCATGATGCATGAACTATTGGAAGAAAATCCTAAATATTGATTTGGGGGTTTATATGAATGTGTTTCTGAGGGGAACTGACTGTCTTCAGAAACATTTAGATGGTATTTTCTTTTCATCTCGTCTTTGTATAATTCACATTAAAGTCAGCATGAAACAGAAGTAGCAATTGCCTTTTTTTCTCTACTGTGACGTCTATCCGAGTGAAACGGCATCTGAAATGAGAGGGCGGGACTTGATATCGTCCTTCGGGAATTGATTGGATCGTTGGAAGTTGGGGCGTTGAACTGTGAAACCGTGATATTTTTGCTTAAGGTTATCATACCATCAAAATCTCATACCGGCCCATGCCTAACCCTGACTCTGCTTCCTGCCTCTACCACCTACTCAGAATATCATTTGTGTTACTCAGATCTCTGCTCTGCCTGACCACAATCCTAGCTTGACCCTGTCTGCATCCACCTGCTGAACTCTCCTGGCCCCTATAATGTTTTCACTTCTCCATTTGGATTTTCTCTCTGAGTCAAAGTGTTGGTGTCAATAAAGCCCTTATCACATACACATTGAAATGCTTGTGATAAGGCTAAAGTCACAGAATCGAAGACAGCACAGCACAATCACAAACACAAGCATATAGGATATACTGTATAAACAAAGCAATCTTGGTAACACTTTATTTTGCTAATCCACTTTAGACATTCTACTACCTATAAGTAACTTTGTAACCAGTCTTTAGAGTATTCGCAGACTGTCTGCTGAATGTGTGTATCACTTTATTTTGATGGTCACTCAACAGATTTTCTCCTTACTTTAAGTAACTTAGCAAGTGCATGTCAACTTATTCCACTAACCCTAACCCTAACCCTAACCTAATACTCCAATGAGAGTTAGTTGACATGTAGTTGCAAAGTTACTTATAGTTGGTAAAATGTCTGAAGTGGATTATCAAAAAGCTGAATGTGTGTATCACTTTATTTTGATGGTCACTCAACAGATTTTCTCCTTACTTTAAGTAACTTAGCAAGTGCATGTCAACTTATTCCACTAACCCTAACCCTAACCTAATACTCCAATGAGAGTTAGTTGACATGTAGTTGCAAAGTTACTTATAGTTGGTAAAATGTCTGAAGTGGATTATCAAAATAAAGTGCAACAATCTAAAAATAAAATACAAATTAAGTGTATGGCATATATTGTTGCAGTATCATACCTGCTTCTGAGCCCTTAACATTTGCAATTATAAAAAATAATCCCTCCCCTATGTTTTCAAGTATGCCACACAAACGTGTTGTTTTGTTATCCATTATGTCTATTTTATGTATATTACTCAACACTCTAGCCCCATCAGACATTTTCACACATGAGCATATGGAATATAGAGCCATATCACGCTCCTGCTCATGTAATGCTGTTCATTTAATTTCTGGCTCATTTGAGATGAGACTGAAACCCACATTTACTCATGGCTCAAACCTTGCCAAAGGCATCAACAGCAGTGACTTGGTTACTCGAGAACTGCTGGGACAAGATCAGTCTGATTCACAAACAAATAATACTATTTTAGGAACTGGTCATATATCATCATTGTTTATTTTGTAGCTTGCAGTGCAGTAAAAAGTATGCTTTAAAATTAATAATGTAAAAGTTCCCCAACATGAAAAGAGTATAAATACTAGAAAAATATGAAGTAAAAGTACTGTCCACCTTTGAATCAATGTAATTAATAGCTAACGAACAAACGCTCACATGCAGAATGAAAAACAAATGAGAATGCACCTGTATGTATTATCAGTAGCTCACCCACTGAGACTGGCTGCCTTTGGGCAAACACCTGAGATGCAAAGCATCTGTGTGTGTGGTGTGAAAGCACAGTCTTCTGAAGACAACCTGAACTACACTTGACTTTTTGTAGACTGCTTAATTCTAAAAGCATTTTACACATATTATGCCAGGCTTGAATGCTCTATGTCAGAGTGCACTTGTAGCTATGCAAACTTAATTTCACACATTGTATCATTTGTAAATTTGTCAGAACACAATTCAAAAGTGTGCTGCACATTCTCAGCCTTGCCACAAGGGGTGCTATAACAATTATCAGCACAACTGTCTTCTTCTATTAGCAGCTTATTCAGTCAGGTCAATTACTGTAATGTCAGAGCAGTTTCTTTTAAAGTTATATGGGGGTGGGTGATATGACCAAATCTTATAAACACAGTTTCTGTATGCTTCGTGCGTGCATTAGACCGTGTGAGTACTGCATCTTAAAGCTGCAGTCCGTAACTTTTTTGGTTAAAAATTATCCACATAACTACATAACCAGACAGTGTTCAAAACTATCGCCTTACTTTAGCCCGATTCACAACGGTTAGTTTATAACAATGTTTTCTTATTTGAGTGGTACGGGTAGGTTTTCGCGGGAAATTCGAGCATGGCACTGCGTCATTACGTCACGTTTGTAAACATAAAGAAGTTGTCCCGGCTACTAGGCTATCGCATGTGAGGATCCTGCAGGTGGCCAATCGTTTATTGAGAGAGTCGGACTCATAACCCAAAGTTTGTGGGTTCGAGTCTCGTACCGGCAGGAATTGTAGGTGGGGGGAGTGAATGTACAGCGCTCTCTCCCACCTTCAATACCACGACTGAGGTGCCCTTGAGCAAGGCACTGAACCCCCAACTGCTCCCCGGGCGCCGCAGCATAAATGGCTGCCCACTGCTCCGGGTGTGTTCACGGTGTGTGTGTGTTCACTGCTGTGTGTGTGTTCACTGCTGTGTAACATTAATCATTTGAGAATAAAGTATAACAATAATAATAATTTGAACGGTTTGATGTGATATGAGCTAACCGATCTTTAGATTTAATCACCATTGGTAGCGAGATTTATGGTAGTGCTTTTTTCCTCAGTTGGTCAGAACAAACGTGGCAGACTTGTTACTTACTTAAAATTCTTATTTGGGTCATATTCCAATACGTAGGCTAGAATCTGTGATTGCGAAGTACAGTAAATATCCCCACAGGTGCGGTGACTGACTGCCACACATACTCTTCAGAACATTAGATTCATCCACGCTGGAGCCGTGCCAACTCACAACCCATGCAAGCTAGATAATTCCACTAACAGCTGCAATTCCAGGTTTTCAGACAGAGATGGCGACAAAGAGGCAAAACGTACGGACTGCAGCTTTAAGAACTCTTTTTAACATCAAGCACGACCTGCACTGTATTTTCTTATTCAGGCATTGTTTCTTTAATGCTTTAACTTGTCAAAACCTGTGCGACTATATTTACATACAGTGTTTTACACAAAATAATACAAACTCACACTGCTCAGCCTGTTGTGGCTAGCAACCTGAATAACAACAAATCTGATGTAAATGTACAGACATTTGAAGGTAACTCTATCGCCCCCTATGGGACTGCATTTGTGACTGTGTATACAGACTTCCACCCACAAATGATCACCTGTTTACACCAAGGATGATAACTATAATGTTCTAATTCTAATACAATAGGGATGTCCACACAACAACTATAATAATAATGTCACAGTGTAACAATATCGGTTGATTCACATTCAGAACTATGTTTTTTTCCAGCTGTTGAACTATAAAAACAATGAGCTTGAGCATTTAAAGCACCAGAGGACATAACTGCAGTGCATGCTTATAATAAATATAATGATATCTTGTGTTGTTTTGTATATTAATATAGTTATCGTTATCCTTCTTAGTGGGCCTTTAGACTTGGAACACATTTTTGTACTGAATTTGATCAAACAAACAAAACAAAATAAATCAAGAAATTTTAATTGCATGATTATAATATGTTTCGGGAGTCACTGTTTTAAGGCCCAAAGAATTGGGCTATAAACCCTTGGAAATCAGATCAAATCTAAGCAGCCTACATCAATGTTTCTTTGTGCCTGTGCCCTTGACTATGAATGAGGCGTATATGTGCTGATGAAGAGAGGAAAAAAGGAAAAGAGCAGGAGAAGAAAAACAGGAACTCCCTAAGGCCTTTCATAGGTTACACAAACAGAAGCAGTACCTGAGAGTACCCTTTGAACCTGGCATCAAACAGACACATGTACATGGAAGCACATGCCTCCAGATCTCAGACCATTGGCCATTATTGTAGACAGGAGGATCAGTGTTGAGCAGCATTTAGCCCAGTTTAGCACTCCATTTGGACTCAAATAAATCAAGGCTGTTGGAGAGAGGCCTCCATTATGAGTGCAGGGGCCCCGCAGTGAGCTGTCATTCACTGGCCAGCCACCTTCACCTTTCAACTGCTAATTACAGGGAGCCACACAGCTCACAGTGAAATGCACACACATACAGAAGCCTTTTTAAAGCTCTCTTACGAGGAAAAATATTTGTGAGAAACATCGACGGTCGGTGCTCTCTAGACCTCAACACATCTCTCAAGAATCACATTCCTCAAGAATTCTTGTTGATCCCGAATTTAGAAGCAAAGGGATTTATCCACACAAATAAATGATCAGAGGAATGAGAGTGGGATTAAGAAGGAATGAGCAAGTGAAATCTTATCTGCCCACAAGCATCCAGAGCATCAGACACATGGTAGATGACAACCCACAGACTGTTAATGTGTAATGATGGAGATGCATCTACTTTCTATGAGTGACATGAACATGTTGTGTAACAAAAAATATGTCATCGGAAAAGCATGTCAACAACTCAACAGTGTATTCATCTCTGAATCCTGAAAGTTTTTTTTAAAGCAACTGTGCAATGCTGAGTTTGGTAATAGACATTCAGTGCCTTGTTCTAAATGCCAGTCAGAAACAAATCTAATGGCTAAGAATGCACACTACTGTTTAAAAGTTTGTTGTCAATTCAATTTTGTATGCTTTTAATATAATTTAATATAATGTGTCCCTACTGAATAAAAATTTGTTTAATGTGCCCCTATTATGGATTTTTGAAAATGACATTTCATGCAGTGTGTAACACAGCTCTAAGTGAATGAAAACATCCTGCAAAGTCTTAAATCTGAAAGTGCACCGTGTATAAAGTTATTGTCTCTCAAAAGAAAGAGTTGACTCTGAATCATTGAAACGAGTCGTTTTTAAAACGAATCCCAAGCCGTTTCATGTTGAGGTCAACATGAAACATTAGCATATTGCCCGCCCACTTGTTGGTCTTTTCGTGTTGGTCTGAATGAAAATGCAAATTCATTCTTTGCCACTAGGTGCCACTTTTGGAGTGGTAAAAATAGCAGTTTCCCCAGTAACGGCTGTACACAAAGCAGCACTGCGCTCACAAACGCTGCTTTATCAGGCATTACAGGCATGATGAAATGAAAATGAGACCAATCGGACCAATCACCGCAGATTAGCGTCACGCAAAGGAGGGGTTTGGAAAAATGAATCGTTGAGCGAATCGTTTGGGAGTCATTGAGCAATTAAGGTAAAAATAAATTCATATTATAAGACGATGAAAGTGTTTTTTGACCTTGCATGCATGTCAACCTGTTGTTGGGGACTCCCAAAACCAAAATATGGACCTTTCATTACCCATAATAGGGGCACTTTAAAATAAAAATCTTAACTGATTTTAAACTTTTGAACAGAAGCGTACAAAAATGTTCTGGTGCTTTCTGTACAACTCACTTGCAACCTGCAGACAGATGGTCTGGCCGAGAGGTTCAACCAAACACTGAAGTAAATGCTATGGTGGGTGGAGGCCAAGGACGGGCCCAAGTGTAACTTCACGCTATATGTTATATGGCATCAGGCAGGTGTCCAGCAGCCCAAGGGCCTACTTGACATCAAAAGTAAGGCTTGGGAACAGCACCCCACTCCCCATCATACTGTCATCAAATATGCACAGTATGGGACTTGATGTAATTGGTACAGGAATAACTGGCTGAGCTTCAGCAGAAAGTCAACCACCAGTCGGCAAAACTGATTGCTTTTTAAGGTGCGGTCACATTAACAAAATTTTGCATTCATTGTCTGTCGTCAATAGTGTCTATCTGTGACTTTGTGCATTTATTATTCGAAATCTCACACAATAAATGAAAAATCAGTCAGACTTGAGAGAGATCTTCAAATAGGTGATGTAATTGGTACAGGAATAACTGGCTGAGCTTCAGCAGAAAGTCAACCACCAGTCGGCAAAACTGATTGCTTTTTAAGGTGCGGTCACATTAACAAAATTTTGCATTCATTGTCTGTCGTCAATAGTGTCTATCTGTGACTTTGTGCATTTATTATTCGAAATCTCACACAATAAATGAAAAATCAGTCAGACCCACACATACGCAATGGATAAAATGCATTGCATGTCTTGAAATGTATCCTAAAAATTTAGCTTTTAGGAAAAGAAATATGAAACATTTATATTGCATTTCAGAGGCTTTGTGATTAATCTCAATAAAACTATAAAACTATTTCTAAAGTCCACTACACATTAAACACTGCCTGCAGTATGTCAATATGTGTGCATGTCTCTAAGAGGTCTGTTACCTGACCCAAGCCAAGCCTGATGGGTTTCTGTTCAGGTTCAGGTTAATGTTTATTGAACAGCCTCTTGTTTGGGTTTGTAAGTAAAGAACAGGTAATAATGTTGTAAATAATGTACGGTTTCTTGCACAGACCAATAGTTTCTCTTCATAAGACCACAATATATCGACAGGAGCCAAAGGTACTAATTTTGTGTTTCTTAATATGCTTTTTTATTCTCAAAGACAGGCAGCCGCTGACTTGCATTTTATGAATCACAAAAGACCACCGTTACCACAGTGTACTTAAAAAAAAAAAAGAAAAAAAAAAGGCACCTACATCTTGGATGGCCTGAGGGTGAATAAATTAACAGCAAATTTTCATTTTTTGGGTGAACTGTCCCTTTCATCTCTAGTATGTCTTTGTGTAATTGTGCTTACTTGGCGGTAGGTTCCCTCCATCAGTGTGTCCAGGTTTTGAAGTGGCCCTGGGGTTTTGTCTTTAAAGCGGGTCAGTAGACGGCGCTGGATGGCCCTGAACTGGACAGCTCTCTCCGACAGCAAATCCTGATACTTCTGCGCATTCACACGAAGCTACAAATATTCCCACAAAATGAGAAAACATTACTCAGAGGGTTATGTTTTCATGTCATACAGTACTTATTTAGGATGCAACTATATGCTTCCATATGTCAAGAATCTGATTTAAATATGTGTGACCATGTGAGAAACTTCACACCTCAAAGTGGTGGTCCACTGTCTCAAAGTACTCAGGCAGCGGAATTGGTCCAGTAAAGCTGTTCTGAAAGTCTTTGACTCCAAGGGAGGCAAAGTGCCGGTCGAAACGCTGCACCAGCTCCTTGGCTACTAGCCAGATATCCTCAAAGCTCTCGCTCTGGATCCTGTAACGCTCTGCAGAGAGTCAACACACACTCACATAAAGAGAGAGACAGAGCAGTGCTATCAGCCTTCCGTCTCCCGCACCTGTAATTAGCTCATGACAACCTGAAACAGATCACAGGGCTTCCTCGCATGATGGATGTGAGAGTTAGTGAAGCGTGTGTTTGTGTGTCGCGGCGTCGATCCACACTGGCACCACAACAAAACTTTCATTACAGGATTTGACTGACCCTTTTGTTGTGGAAATACACAACCATGGTGGCTCTTTCACCTAATACTGTACCTGATTCTTAAATTCCCAGCACTAGTTTACAAATATCGATGCAGATTTAACACATTTTCAGTCTACACTGCCATTCTTCAAGATACTTTGAAGAATAAATATCAATCAAGGATAGAAGATGGATTTTCTTTCTGAGATTTCTCTACATGTTGTTTCTCCTTCTTTGTCTTCAAACAGAGTTTTTCTTTGTTGCTGTCACCATGTGCTTGTCTTCATGAAACAGATTTTGAAACATTTCCTCTGATTAAAGGGGTGGCTGACTGTTTTATTTTTTTCTAGGCTTGATTGTGTTTATGGGGTGACGTCTATTTTTAAAAACGCATTATTTTTTTACATAACCTATTCTTTTTCAACATTTACTTTTATTCTACACTGCTCTGTCCCTTCTCCTTTGAACGCTCTGATGATTTCCTGATTTTATGAAGCCTCTCCGTCAGAAATACGTAATGGGCTCAGATTGGTTAGCTGACCCAGTGTGTTGTGATTCGCTAAACCGCCTCTAGTGCACGTCTAACGATCGTGCAGAACCTGTGCAATGGCTCTTAATGGTATGTTTTTGTTTGTTGTTGTCTCATACTTTTAGATAAGCTGTTATTTGTAAATGCTACTGCTTAAGTTAGCTTTTAATATACGGTTTTATCCTGATTAAAGCTGTGATACAGCATGGCAACCGCATGCGCATCCATATTTAACGCTTCTAGCTATGTGAAAAATATCTGTCTGTCTATACACATAAAGTGTATAATTGGAACACAGTCCATTGATGGAGCTGATGAGAGAGAGCGATGCAGAGCAGACCAGGAGGACATGAGGAACAGTATTAAGAACCGCTGCTTTAGAACTTTGATTTTGAAACTTGTGAATTCATTAGAATCGTTAGAAGACAGAAACGCGATTCATGTAAGAATCGATTTTTTCGTGCACCCCAAGTTTTGACGCCATGGCAACAA
>NW_015505610.1:1251351-1255031 GCF_001515645.1 Sinocyclocheilus grahami | reverse complement strand
TGTTTTTGTTTGTTGTTGTCTCATACTTTTAGATAAGCTGTTATTTGTAAATGCTACTGCTTAAGTTAGCTTTTAATATACGGTTTTATCCTGATTAAAGCTGTGATACAGCATGGCAACCGCATGCGCATCCATATTTAACGCTTCTAGCTATGTGAAAAATATCTGTCTGTCTATACACATAAAGTGTATAATTGGAACACAGTCCATTGATGGAGCTGATGAGAGAGAGCGATGCAGAGCAGACCAGGAGGACATGAGGAACAGTATTAAGAACCGCTGCTTTAGAACTTTGATTTTGAAACTTGTGAATTCATTAGAATCGTTAGAAGACAGAAACGCGATTCATGTAAGAATCGATTTTTTCGTGCACCCCAAGTTTTGACGCCATGGCAACAACCCTTCCTCTTCTCTAAAGCAGCGCAACATGGCCCCGCCCCATTTGTTGCATGTTCACGGGGGCGGGGTTTATCAGGGTTTGTGATGTCACAAACCAGGGAAGTAGCTTGTTGTAGTCCCTACCAGCTGTTTTTGTAGGCATTGAACTGCCATAATTTTAAAAGTGATCTTTCAGCGTCGTAACTTTGCAGATATTGTTTATGCTCAAACAGCAACATTACACAACTAACTAACGTTAAAAAAGTGAAATCGCAATCAACCACCCCTTTAAGTCATTCAAGTCAGTTCAACTATACTGTCATAAAATGAACATTTCAGAAAATCTATTTATGAGTAACAAGGATATTCCACTTGAAAATATAGGGCAGGACTTGATGTTAACCACGAGAAACAGAGTGAATGGAGAAAAGTGGTCTTTTATGACAGCTGATTGGAGGGGAGTGGTTGGGCTTGGTGATGTCAGTCAAAAAGAAAAGCTGCTTTGGAGGCACAGGCCCTTATTAAATTAATTTAATATTAATAAATTTAATAATTTAATTAAATTAACTGATGAATGATTTTTTTTCTTCTTTGCAATAACATTAAGTTAGAAAAATTGTATAAAAAAAGTCTGAAAATTTGAACTTCAATCTGAAGTACGCATTTTCTAAAGCAATTGATTTACAGAGTGGCATTTAACTGAATAATAATAATAATTCTTCAAAAACTACTAGATTACAAAAGCAGAGACAAAACAAGACTTAAAAAATAATAATAAAAAATTAAAGACACACAAATATCACTGACATGGATATCATGACACAAAGAGAACAGTGGAGTTTTGAAAGTATTCAGAAGCCTCAACAAATATATATTTTCAATTTCTTGGTCAGTAGGACCTGTGCCAAAACTGGAATCTTCAGAGCATGGTTTTAATGACATATAACAAAATTAAGTTTCAACAGATAACCGAAATGATGAAAACTCCATATTGATTTTTTTCATTGAATATATGAGAACATCTATTACACAAGTTTTGGATAAGATAATCCAGTAAGATCAAATTTGGTAAAGATTTAATGAACACTGTAGGAGGAGTCTGAAAATGTATATTTTTCAGAAACCTTAAAATAGCAGAAAGTCGTTGACATAGGTTGGGCATGTGTGTGCTGGTGTGTGAGAACTCACGGGACGTTTTGGAGGCAAGGACAATGACCCTTGAGCCTGTGATGAGTTGGAAGCCCAAAGCACTGCTGTCATTTTTTTCTGACTTCTCAGAGAAATCTGAAACCCAGAAGCATAGTGTAGTCATAAGCACCAGTAAAATGTAACCATACCAGCCTTTCTTCAGTATTACAGAGATGCTTTCAACGCTCATGTACGTATTTGTGTGCACGCTCCATGAAGAGTGTCAAGGGTTTCTATTTTGTTTTTGCAGTTGACCATGTGAACGCAATGACAAACAGACAATAAGTAAGCCAATCTGCTAAATAATCGTTTTTGTTCAGTGAGATTCGAGTTGTGCACTCTTGAAAATTATTTCATTATAACCAAAAAAAGCATAAATAAGAGATTCACTGTGCAGTGTAGAAAGATTTTTTTGAATATAGCAGGAGTAAGCTTGTGTTGAACTCAAGTGATTGACAGTTTATAATTATTATTATAAATTATTTATTAGTTAAATTAAAAACTATTCAAATAAAAAACGTACAACAGTTTTTGCTATTTTACCAAAATTGGTACAAAAAATTAATAATTTTTAATCCAACTTTTTTTAAAGAAAAACATATTATATAAACATAAATTAGGTTAACACCGAAAATTGTATTAAATGTTTTAATCAACTGACAGCCTTAAAACCTAATAATAATCTGTGTTCTCATGAGTAACATGAGTACAGGGGTGCTGAGTGGAAAAATTTAATTTCAGTGACCAAAACTTCATTTTTTGATACATTTGTTGTATAATGCAATGACATTCATACATATTAAAGTTTAGTTTAAGTTTCCAAATGCTCTTTGGGGTTACTGAACGATTTTCATAATACAATGCTAGTGGTAGTACACATCCAAAAAAGACAATTGTTTTTAGTGTCCTTTCCCCCAAGAACACAGGCGCATGTTGCCGTCTCGGTCTCATGCTGCCGTCTGTCTGTCCCTCCTGATGGCTTCTGATTCTCATGCAGAGTGGCTGAACGGATGTCAGACAGAGATAGTCTCTTATCAGCACGCAGGACGCCGGAGCACAGTGAATTGTTCCTTATCTGACCAAAGCTCGGGCCTCACATTATCTCAGAAAAATGCTTTTCCAAGCCCTGTCTACAGCACTCACCCAGATAACAGAACACTGACTCCACTGCTCACCAATAACATGAAAATGTGGGAATTACATTAAAGTAATTATACTTATATTACATATTTTTTCAGTGTTAACCAAATTTATGCTAATTTATATTCCTATAAATATACATATTTTCTAGGGCTAATTAATTAAATACACTATGTGTCAATTAATTAATTTAGTTAATCACAAATTAATTTGAAATGACCCCCAAACATAATTTAAAGACATTATTGTGTTAACCTCCCCCCCCCCCCCCCCCCCCTTTTTCGCGTTTGCTCTACATTACTTCTGTGTAACACAAAAGAGGATATTTAGCCAAATGACAGAGCTGCTCTCTTCCAAACAATGAACTTTCCTTTAAATAGCTTTTTATTAATAGCAATTTTGTTTCAGATTTTTTATTAATATGGAAATATGAAATTATTTTTTAATGAAACGATACTCTAAATACAAAACTAAAGCCGCCAGTGTATGGCAGTAAATGTCTTATTAAGTCATTGAGCCATTCACTTATTCGATTTGTTCAAACAGCTGATTCATTTAGGAATTAAGTAAATGCCGCTCTTTATGAATGGGCCATTGAATCATTGGTTCACCCGCTTTGTTCAAAACACGGATTCATTCAGAAACGTATGACCACTGTGTGTTGCTCGATGATTCCGCTGTGGCTTTATAGGTAATATCTGCATTGGCAAAATTGAGCAAAAACAAGTAATTTATTGAACTGTTGTATAAAATCAGGGCGAGGCGGATGCATTAATTGCGTAAAAAATTTTAACATGTTATTTTTTCAATAACTAGTTAATTTGAGTAACGTGTTAAATTGACAGCCCTAATATTTTGCTTAAATTTTTTACAAAAAAAAAATGTACGTCCTTTTTTAATGGAAATTGTATTTAATATATATACATATATATATATATATATATATATATATATATAAAAAAAAATCAAAAATT